>NW_009718714.1:0-18597 GCF_000703405.1 Apaloderma vittatum | reverse complement strand
GCCCCCTCGCAACGGCAACACCTACAACCCTCTTCGCCACAAACCTGTCAA
Organism: Apaloderma vittatum; assembly: GCF_000703405.1. Taxonomy (NCBI): domain Eukaryota; kingdom Metazoa; phylum Chordata; class Aves; order Trogoniformes; family Trogonidae; genus Apaloderma; species Apaloderma vittatum. The sequence continues at coordinate 18,546 of NW_009718714.1, read as the reverse complement.
GAAGGGAGCCTGTGACGTCTGACTTTGCCAGAACGGGCCTGTTCTCAAGTGCAAGCTGCTCTAACGTGTCAGGTGTGAGAGAAAATCCATGAAGGGTCAGCGATGCAAATTGTTGTGCTCTGTGGGACAAAAAAATGTAACGATGACCAAGGAAGGTCACGCTGCTCTGGCACCAAGCTGCTGCCGGGGGGCAGCGCGCACGTCATTTTTGGCACCAGCCTTACGGAGGAAAGGCTCCAGGAGAGTGAACAGAAGCGGGGAAATAACCGCAGCCTCCCAGAGGGCACCTCAAGATCAAGCAATACGTCTTGTGTAAAGCAAGGAGAGCCGCCAGCCTTGGAGGTTTTGTCTGCCACAAAGCAAAACCAAACTGCAAGTTATCAGTGGCCCCACCTGCGCTTTTTTGGAAAAGCTTTTTCAGTTTCTTTCTCTGTTCTAAAGTACCGATGATGCCGGCACCCTCTGCTTGCGTCCCAACGGGAAAAACGTATTTAATGTGTATTCAACGTGTGCGTCTCGGAGCTCCCAAATCGACAGCAAGAAGGGTCCCAGCAGCCAAAGCCACTGATGGCTCTGGAGTCGTAGGGACAGATGAAGAGGAAGAAATCACCCCCGGGACCGCACAGCCCAGCAGGCACATGGATTTGCGTCCGCAGAGACCTGCGAGTCCCCGACATGGGAGGGAAGGCTCAATGGGCTCCCTCGAACAGAGTTCTGCTCCTCAGCTCTTGCTTTCCTGATCCTGTTCCTGCCTCTCACCGGGGAAGGGCTCGTTAGAAACAAGCGAAGCAAAGGTGTAATGAGATGTAGGAAACCTTTTGCCTTTTGACCCCCCGGGGCTCTTAATTAATCCCCATTTCATAACCACAACTCGCTCTTTGCTGCAAGGCTTGGGAACAAACGGGAGAAAAACCGACAGAGTTTAATGCGTTTGGGGAAAAAAAAGCCTGGCTCGGAGAAATGCCAAATCAGTCGGATTTCACAAAATTCTGGCTTTTCATCCGCTTGTGGTATTTACGGACGCTGGGTACCTGCCTGGCTGAAGGCCAGCCTGCCTTGAACCTGTTCGCCTGGCCTGCTAATGGGAATCCTAGGCCCCTCTTCTGAGGTAAAGAGATCGGTTATTCTTGGTTTTTAATCACTGGCTCAAACAGAGCTTTCCCACTGCTCGCGTGGAGCAGCAAAGAAAAGAAGAGGCAAAAAGCTTTTGGGGCATCTCAGAGGGAAAAAGAGGGAAAAAAGAGGGGAAAAAGGGAAAAAAGAGGGGAAAAAAGAGGGAAAAAGCTGTGTTGATGTGGGATGCAAATTATGGTGATGAAGAGTAAGAAAAGGATTTAGCTGCCGCTGAAAGCATGGGAAGGAGTTTTAAAGTCGATGCAAAATCTGTTAGTAGTCTAAAGATCTCACAGGCAGTTTTCACATTGGAGTGATGAGATTCGTCTACTAGACTTTTGGCCACGCATTCCTCCTGCCCCCGAGTTCATCCCTGGTTTCTGCTGTGGTAAAACTGCCCTCAGAAACTGAAGCACCCGTTCTCGCCTGGCGAGCCTGCACGAAAACGCTCTGCCCACGTTCTGCGATATTCAAATGTTCCTGCAAAATGTAATCTGCAATGCCCCGCTGGAACAAACAGCAATCAATCCAACGCGCTGCAGCTCAACGACTTCCTTGGTTTCTGTAACAGGTGCTGTCAAATAAATTTACTGAATAAATCAGTCCCATTGTAACCATTAGGAAGGCTTTTATAACGGTATTTGCTGCGTGGGAGGACATTTTTCTCTCAGTTTCTTTCCTGACACTCAGATAAAAACCTTACTAATCGAGAGAGACGTGCAACAAATGCCTCGGAGGTGAGCTCCGGTTTACGCTGAGGTCTCTCAGTCTTCCTCTCATTTCAGGATTCTGATGCTACGACAGCAAAGAGAGCCGAGCCCTTTGGATCCCGTCCAGTTTTCGTCGTGGCTGGGCTGGGAGATGTGCCGAACTGCCTGCAGAACGCTGCCACGCTGCCCGCCTCGGCATCATCTGTGCTTTATTCTCCTGCTGCAGCTTGTCCTTTCTTATTCCTGGCAGGAGACTCATGGGGACCTCCAGCACGGACATCTGCAGGGACGGAGCTCATCCCCACTACAGAAAATCCCTCTATATATTTCTGTTACACACTGCATTTGCAGCAAAATCCGTCTTTGCCTTCTTGCCACTTGACAAAGTATTGCCCCTGAATATTTCCTTCCCCATTCTTGCTCCTTTTGATTTTAAAATGTCCATCAGACTGCACTAAATTTCTTTCCGTACGTTGGGAAAACGGATCAAAACCAAGACACCTACATAGTGTATTTTTTTTTTCCCCTGTGGGGGTTGCTCTTTTTCCTCCCCAGTGCTTTGAAGTAAGATTAAGCAAGTGAACATGTCAGCTCTTTGGGAAATGAGAGCAGCGCTGGGATCGTGTATTGGCGTCGCGCAGCACGGACACAGACGCCCAGCGCGGGCAGATGAGCCGATAGCGGCTCTGCAGCCCTTATCGCTTCGCTGAAATGTAAATACCGCTCCTCTGGGGGGCAAAACAGAGCGGCTGCTGCCAGGTAAGCAGGAGAAAAGCTGCAGGACTCCAGGGGTTTTTCAAAGCTCAGGAAGCAAAAGGTCAAGGGGAAGAGGGTCTCCGAAGAGAGGTCAGAAAGAGGAGAGTAATGCGGAGAAACTAACAGGAGAAACCAGCCCAGGGCCACCAGGGCTTGGCCGTTTTTCTTTCCGTGCCAGCAACAGATGTCACCGCTCGCAAGCGACGAGTGGCAGCTCTGGGCACAGTGAAAAAATGGGTGTGGGAGCTCTCCCAGACAGCCCAGTAAGAGGCAAACATACCAGAACAGCGACAGTGCTGGGCCACGTTTAAAGCCTCCACTACACCCCTGCCTTCTGAGAAGCCTCTGTTTTGTTCTGCAGAGTCTCTATTTTATCTGTGGAGCGTTAAGCCCTGTGTTTCCTGGCAAGGGCTGTACATAGCTCAGTGCTAATGAATTAAACGAGCTGGTAACAGTTGGGTATTTATGGGCTCAGCGGGCTGGTGTTCCAAAAAATCCGAGAGCCCTTCCAAGGGCCTTTGGCTCCAGGGCAACGCTGACAAATCCCTCCCAGTTTGTGGGGTCATTCAGGAGGAGTCATATCACGAGCAGTGACCTCAGAAGCATCCTGAGCTGCGTGCCCAGCATCTTCCAGCCCAGCTGGCAGAGAGTGAAAAAGGAGTTAAAACATTATGATACAGAAAAACAAGATTGCATGTTTAAGATTCCTTCAAATGTGAACACGCCAGCAAAGGTCTGCGTGATTCTCTGTGGAAGAGCTCACTCGGGAGCAAAGAGAAGGCAATGAGATCATTAACTTGCTTAAGGAAATTGAGTTGAATATTGCGAGATGTATCATTTGGTGGCTGATCATTAATGACACCAGATAGCCTTGAGGAAATGAAACATCTGTCAGATGTACAGGTGAGTTTCTTCCTGGTTCCTGGACACCTACACTCCAACAAGGCAGCAGCCCCGGTCTGGACCTGGCAAACCAGGTGTCACCAACTGGTATCACAAACTGGATCCTGCACCACGGAGTCACTGCAGCCCTGGGCACCCAAGGTACAAGGCCTGCAAACTTGCCCCTGCATGAACCTCAGCAGTGTTGAGCTCTCCAAGATAAGATTGCGGGCTGCACGTGCTTCGCAGTCGTGTGCTGGAGCTCCGTATTTCCCGGCTGCTGATCTCACCTCCCCACTGATCGGGGCTTGCAAGGCAGCAAGGTCTTTCTTGGAGAAAAATGGCATTTTCTGTCTCCAGCGTGAGATATTTCAGAACCCCCAAAACCCCCAAACAGAACTGTTTAGCTCAAATCAGGACACCTACCCAGCAAGAGAGGCAAATCGTTGTTATTTGGCTCAATATTGGGCACTGGCTGGGCTGACAAGATCTACAGTAAAGTCTCAGATGAGAACTATCTCAAAGAAAGGGAAGAGGGACAAGGCACATTGAGGTGCTCTTTGTCTACCCCGGATCAACCAGTGTGAGGTTACAGTGGTGCAAAGCAAAGGGCAGGAGGAAAAAACTGAGAAAATGAGAAGTACTACTTACTACAGATGAAAGGTCCATGTTTACCATCCTCCTGTCATCCAAGTCGACCGGCTGGAGGCCTGCGACGTGGATCTGTGCAGATGAGGTTCTGTAGACAAACCTCAGCAGCCAGTCCCCCCTAGGAACGGAGCAGAAGAAGAGTGTGAATAAACCTCAGAATCATAGACTTATAGAGTCATAGAACAGTTTCAGCTGGAAGAGACCTTCAAGATCATCGGGTCCAGCCTTTTTCTAGCCCTATCAACATCACTAAACCACGTCCTTCAAGGCAACATCCACGCTTCTCTTAAACCCCGCCTCACCTCCTCCCTGGGCAGCCTGTGCCAACGCCTGACAGCCCTCTCAGTAAAGGAATTCCTCCCAATATCCAACCTGAACCTCCCCTGGTGCAACTTCGGGCCGTTTCCCCTCGCCCTGTCACTCGCCACTGGGGAGAACAGACTAACCCCTGCCTCTACAACCTCCTTTCAAGTAGATGTCGAGAGCGATGAGGTCTCCCCTCAATCTCCTCTTCTCCAGGCTGAACAGCCCCTTGCTGCCAAACCAGGCACTCTGTGACTGCTGAGACCACGAGGAGAGCAGAAGGGCCAGGAGGCACGAGACTCGCTGCAGCTTTGCCTGACGCAGGAACCGCAGCAGCTGCCACGTCGAGGGCAGGTCCCTGGGCGACAGCAGTAAATCTGAATTTAATCCCGATTCATAGGGGTAGCCTCTTTACATGCAGGTTTAACAACCTGACCCTTCTTACTTCTGTATTTGTTTAGAGATTGCGATACGTTCACGCATTTCATCTTTTTAATGCATTAACAGGTAGAAGTTCTCCAGGTGAAATGCACCTGCACAGGCTGCTCCCGGCCGCTCCAGAACGGTCTACGCTAGACGTTGTAAGTCTACACAGAGCTCTGCAAAATCTTTGCGACATGTCCACGCTACTCAGATGTGGGTTCTGTCAAAAGACGAGTGTGTTTAACTCCCTTGGTTCAGGTTTCTCGCTGGGAATTTGTGACCCAGCTGTGGAGTGGGATGGGGCAGCTCCGACAGCCAGCGCTCGCTCTCCGCATCCTTTCAGACTTGGAAGCTGAAGGAGATGAGCCGTGCTGGCCCGAAGCTCAACAAACTGGGCCCCAGTCTGATCTCGCGGGAATTCTATTCAACGTATTTCACCCAACCTAAATAGAGTTACTCCTCAAGTGACAGAACGAGGCCACGATTTGTCTAAGTGAGAGACCAGAGAAATCGCTATTAGTAAGGGCTTACCACAAAATGTCTGTATAATCCTTCTCTCGTAGCTAATCCCCTCACAGAAATTCTGCCTATCTCTCCATTACCTCCTCTAGCGGCTCCCTGTGCCAACTGAGGAACCCTCAAATCCAGCATCTGAGGGCGAAGTAGAGAACCAGATATTTCCTGACCACCTCCTCACCTGCTTCTTCGTCTTTGAAAGCAACCAGCTGCAATTTCTACATCACTTTTCATTCGCTGCTCAAGCCGCGGGCTGGCCAAAGCCAAGCCGAACCAAACCACTGCGCACGCAGCGGCAAACACGCACACGCTGTTTCATTCCAACAGCATGTGCAGGCTTTGAAACTGTAACGAGATTTTGTGGGGTGTGTGTCCTATACGAGATGAATGCGCTGAGCTTTTTGCACTGAAATTGATTTTTGGGTAACACGGGGAGGAACGGTGTTTGCTGGGGCACGTTCAGTTACATGCAACAAACGTTCTCATTTGTGGCTTCTTGGAGGAACACAGAAGCACTCCCAAGGACATGGCAATTGCTTTTTCCTTATGTCACATGAACAAATCCTGTAACTGGAGTGTACATCTGGCATCTATAAAAACCTCCTGTGATCCAAAAAGCAACAATTTTCAGCCCATCTGACAGATGGGGCTAATTAAATTGTCAGTTTAACCTGCAATATTTTGAACTCTTCTATTTAGTTCTTCTTTGTAAATTAGCACACTGTGTTACGCAGAATCACAGAATGGGTTGGGTTGGAAGGGCCCACAACGCTCCTCCCCCCCCCCCCCCTGCCATGGGCAGGGGTGCCCTTAACCAGCCCAGGTTGCTCAAGGCCTCGTCCAACCTGGCCTTGAACATCTCCAGGGATGACTCTATTCCAAAGTCTTGCTGCCCTCATACTGAAGAATTTCTTCCCAAGATCCAATCTAAACCTATTCTCCTTCAATTTAAATCCATTTCCCCTTGTCCTATGACTGGACACTCTTGTAAAAAGTCCCTCTCCAGCCTTCTTGTAGGTCCCTTCAGGCACTGCAGGCAGGGATAAGGTCCCCCCAGAGTCTTCTCTTTTCCAGACTGAACAATCCCAGCTCCCGCAGCCTGTCCTCGGAGCAGAGCTGCTCCAGCCCCTGGATCATCCTTGTGGCCTCCTCTGAACACGCTCCAACAGATCCACGTCCCTCTTATGGTGGGGACACCAGAACTGGACGCAGGATTCGAGGTGGGGTCTCCCAGGAGCAGAGTAGGAGCAGTGTTGGATGCACAGTGATACAGCCCTTCGGCATCTCACATGTACGTGCGTAGGCAAACGTGTTTGTGGGGGTGTGTGTATGGAAAGCACCAACAGCATTCTCAGCTATCCTTGACCTGAGGGCTCGAGGCTTTATAAGCTGCCTTGACTTGTAATTCCACATTCTCTGCTCCTCTTGCCTGGTTGTTTCTCCATTCATTCTCCCACACTCTCAGTCTTCTCCGTTTCATTCCTCCGTTTTCATTTCCCCTCTTCTAATGACGCCGGTCAGCAGCGTTCTTATCACAATTATGTTCCAGTGCACAGTCTGTCACTCGAATTCTGAACAGCTTTGGTCAGATTGCTTCAGCTGTTTCGTGCCTCCCAGTCTCCCCGCTTCTCACCCAGCAGCTCTCGCCACTCTGCATAGCAGCTGTCTGCGCAGTTTTAAAATGCTCATAATTGGTTTCAAGGTAACCTTTGTATTCTTTCACATCCTCAATAAATTTGCTGCAGCTATTTCAGCTATACATCCTGTGTAAGTAAAATATCTCGTTGATGGGGACTATCTTGGCCAGCAACTGACTGCAATTTGCTTGAGCTTTTTCCCTTCCATTGCAATTTTCCCCATAAGCAGCCCCTAGCGAATTGTATGGCGAGGCTTTTATAGGTTTTAATTCATATTCTTTAACGGTCATCAAACTTAACGACGGTATTTATAGTCCTTCACATACACCTGAGATTCAAAGGGGCCTCAGAATCTGTCAGGTTACGCGCACAAACACAGACCCCGAATGAAGCTGCCGGGGCGACACAATGCTGCCACTGCCAGGGACAGAGCCCTGTACGAGCAGGACTTACACACTGAGCACCTCCGGCTTCCCTGGAAATTCTGCAGCGCAAACAGCCAAGAACTGGAGACAGAAGAGCCCTTGAGTGTTTCTTGGAGGCTGCTGTCTCCAAATTGTCTTGAGGGAGAGACCTCCAGAGGGAAGAAGCTCTGGCTTTGCTGTCTCTGGCACTACCGACCCAACGTGCTCACCAGCTGATGGTTATTCACTTGCAAAATGCTTAAAAGGGATGAAATGGACAAAATCATTCCAAAGCGACGTGAGGATAATGAGGCAGGAGCATGTACAGACCTGCAAAAACCATTTATGATCCTGCCCGACACGACTTTTGTGATGGCTTTCCAGTGCTTGGCTTCTCCTTCCACTGGAGCTCCCAGTAAAACCACATCTTCAATGATCCCTTGAGAGTCTGTCAACGAAAAGAGAACAACTCGGATTTAAAAGATGGATCAGCAAATACATCTTTACACGTATGTGAAGGGGGGGTGTGTTTGGATGTGTTCTACAGAAAAAATCACCATTTCTGTGGTGTGAATTTTAAGGATGGAAACAATGGAAAGGGGAATCTTAAACATCATTTTGCATGAATGTGAAGCGTCCGCAGTTCCAGCTGGAGTTAGTGAGTGTGAAAATCAGAGATTCTGAGACAGCGAAGGGAGCTAAGCTGACGGCAAGAGGGAGAGGTGGCCTGGCCTCTGTTCAGAAAGAGGCAAACCTGTTCGTTCCACCAACACATCGATCGGGGTTGGCACAGAGCCGAGCGATTACGCTTGGGAACAGGCGAAAGGGACCGACACTCCACACAGTGAGCAAATGTTGTCGTATTAAGCACAATAAACTCCTCCCACGACCAGTCCTTAGAGCTGAGTTCATGAAAAACGTGACCTGCACGCACAACAGGAAAGCCCCAAATTCTAAATATCGATTGGGAACGAGAAACAACGAAGGCATTTGCCAACACGGAGTGATAATCTGTCAAACTGGTTTGATTTTCTGAAAGGGTACTTTAACCTGGATGCCCAGGGCATGATTTGCTCCAAATGAATGTTGGCATTTAAGCGTTATAAACCTTCCTCTCTTACCAGACAGCTGCAGCTGGGATATTTCAGTAGAAATAATGACCAAAGGAGAAATATTGGGCAGCTTGGCTGCTTTCCCAAACACTTAAGCACACATTAATGTACATTCACAAATCTTCTTCGTGAGGTGAGATCAAGCACCTGATGCCGTAGCGGTTAAATGAAATTCACCTCGGGAGGCGGACGGGCACGGCAGCCCAAATCCATGCTCCCTGCCTGCGGAGACCAGCATGTGTGAGATAAGAAGTCAAACCCTTCTCGGGGCTGGCGTTTGGGTCTGTAAAACAACACACAAGTTTACGGGGAAGAGAGAGAGAGGATGAAAAAGAGGGTGCGCTGCTGGCTCGTGTTCAACCGGTTGTCACCCAGTGCTCCCAGGTCCCTCTCTGGGGTTATTGTGGCCAAAGTGTCGGACCCCGCACTTGGTCTGGTTGAACTTCATCCCGTCGGCCTCGGCTCATCGACCCAGCCTGGCCAGGTCCCTCCGTGATGCCTTCCTACCCTCCAGCAGATCGACGCTCCCCTCCCAGCTTGGTGTCATCTGCAAACTTCCTCAGGGTAGACTCAATCCCCCCATCCAGGTCATCAATAAAGATGCTGAATAGGGCTGGGCCCAGCACTGATCCCTGGGGACACCACTGGTCACCGTTCCCCAGCCACTCTTTTCCCTCGTCTGTCAATTGCTTCCTTTCCCCGGCAGCAGCAAACGCCGTGGAGCTGCCCGCGGCTCTCTCTGCAGCATAAATCCTGGCGCCTGGCACCAACGCAAAGGAGCTCTCCTGGTATTATTTCTTATTGCAAAGCAAATTTTGCACCAGTCGAGCAAAGAGCAATTCAATTTTGTTAGTGTAATCTGTGAGCAATAAAGTCCTGTTCCCATAATCACAGGCAATGAAAAAGGAACCCAGAGCCTTGCGAATGGGGAGCTTGTTCCAACCAAGGTACTAAATTCCATGGCCACAGTGTGAGCCAACTGAATAAACAAACAGCTAATTCATCAGGTACTGGGAGCTTTTGTTTCTCCAGGCATTGTGCAGTTTATTTCTTGCTCGGGAACAAAAACGTTGAGCCTTGGCTAAAAAATACCGAGTGGGATAGAAACCTGAGAACAGATCACCGGCCTGCGTAGCTGCTGACACTCTGGATAAATTAAATGTATTTCAGTTTGTTGGTGACAAACAACAAAGTCTGCACAAGCAGAAAAATGGAGGGAAAAAAAAAAAGGAATTATTGATGGGCTCAAATTAAACACTGTTAAGATGATTAGTCAATTAAAGGCAGATACAAACAGACCCCGAGGCTGTAACCAGGTTTCAAGGTTCTGGTGGCAACAGCCGTTATCAGTTTTCATTAGTTCACACTAAAATGCGCAGGAATTGTGATGAAGAAATCAGACCAAGGATCCTTCCACGCAGTAACTCCTCTCTGACGGGCCGTTACCCAATCTCCTGCCCTAATGTCATTTTCTGGCTAAGCCCTGGCTTCCAAAGCCATTTGTGATGAAGTATCCCAAAGGTTATTTCAGTGCTTTGCAGGAAAGCGTTTTCTTTTCACGGAAGTTGAGCTCCTGCCACGGCGTTTCGCTGGCTAATCCACGATTAGCTGTTTATCCCCAGAAACGCCGCTGCCATCTGGATGCGAAAGGCCTTGTATTTCTTTCATGTGAGGCATCCAAGGCCAAACCCCAAATCACTCTCAGATGTCCCAGGTCCCAGTTCCAGCCCTTCTGTGGCTCGCGCCGCAACGTGCGTGTGAGGGACACCCTGGCAGCCTGCGCCGAGCGCGCCGCTTCTCGTCTCGCCAACAGCTCGCCTTGCATAATTCAATTAAGGGGCTGAAAAATCAGCGTACGGTGGGGAGCTGCTGCGACACATAATTACGACGCTCAGATTTCTTTAGAATGGCAGCCAACCTTAAAGCCCCCTAACGATTTCCTTTCGCGTGTTACTTAGCTCCGGTCCCACGTTATTCCAGCGAGAGGCTGCCGAATGTTAAAAAAAAGCCTTTTTTACGGCACGAAAAGAGTAGATCTAGGGCTCTGGCTTGGGATCTGGGTTCTGGCTTCAGGATAATTCCACTAGGATCATTCTGGATTTAATTAGATTTATTTTGAGAGCAGAATTCCTGTATTTGAGGATTTGCATGTTAAAGCAGAACCGGAGTTGTGGTACGCAGCTGTCAGGAGGCAAAATGCTGACCTCCTCTGTCCTCACTTGACTCTGTTCCCACCTTCTTGGGCTTTATTAAAGATTTTCCTTTATAAAGCTCCTCATTTATTAGCGACTCGTTGCGAGGCTAAACGGTTAACGAATTAAATGAGCTACGTGGGGGGGAAGGCAGGCTGCGCGCACACCCTCACGACTGACTCAACTCCGAGATGCAATTTACATCAACTGATCATAACGATTTTATTCTTTTTCCAAATTAAAAATAGAATCTATTAATAAACGGAACCACAATGGGCAATAAATTGACAGATGGTTTTCTACTTGACTTTGGGGAAAAATTACCATGAAAATAGCAGATGACAGTGGCATCTTCAGTGACTTAAATGGAAGGGAGGACTCAGGGAGTCAGATACGAGCTTCCAAGAAAGGCAAAGCATCCTCTGCCAGGATCACGGCAGCGCGTGGGCAGCTCCCAGACTGATCCAGCAGCTGAATGTCACAAAATGTCAAGTTGTTGTTCCCAGACCGGAGACCAAACCAACACCCTGGAGCACCTCAAGCAAAGACAGCGGATTTCATCCACTGAACTGGTGGAAACAACGGGAGAATTTGGCTCCAAATGCAGGAACGAACTCGTCTGTTGAGGTTTTTGTCCTATCCTAAAAGACCCGAGCTCCGTTCCAGCAGAACTCTGCCCTTTTGGAAGAAAAACTTCTCTACCGGCAATAAGGAAAAGAAAAGAGAAAAAGGTTAGGAGGTGAATTTTACCTTTTTCTTGAGCCATTTCCTGCAGGCAGAAGTAGATGACTCTCGCACCCAGACTGAAGCCAACCAGTGTGACGGGTCGCTTGCCCTGAAGAAGAAGGAAAGGAGAAAACGGCCTCACACGCTGTTTTGGACCAGCTGCAGGATCCCCGAGCCCCGGCTACACAAAGCACTTGCACACAATCCTTTAAACATTTGAGCAATTTGCTTGGTTTGCAAGGGATTTTGGATCCTCAAAGTTATGCCCAGTTCAGTATCAAGAATTCTGCATATCTGAGCATTTTGTCTTTTTTTCATCTTCAGAAAATCCGTTGGAAGAATCTAACCATCAGAAGTTACAACAAAGCAGATGTTTCAAGCAGACACAAAACAGATGCTGCCATTGCTTTGAAATTTCCAAACGAAAGCCTCATTCAATGGGCAAAACTGACCTAGAAATGTTTCAATAAACAGAAAACGAAGCTGTGATATAAAAATATTCTAGATTTAAGGCTGATTTCTAGATTTAAGGCTGAATGACAGCAGCACTGTGTGGCTGCTATAAAAAACGACGTGGAGTAAGCTTTTATTTTGGAGAGCCTAATAAGATTTTCTATAAGATCAAAGGGAGCCTAATCTCAGCGACAGGGAAAAACGGTCTTTGCAGGGTGCAGGTGTGGGAGGGACTCCCTAGAAGGCAACACTAACTAGTTTTCAGCGCTCCAGCACACTGGAATGTGTGTTTTCACAACAGCAAACACCTGAAATGCAGTAACATGCCCTTCCTGGCATCGTACTTTTACGAGAAGTCAAGTTTGCTTCTGCTCTGCCATTTCTCATGGTTACGAGACGTCGCTCTGGGGCTGTGGCTGCAGAGTATCCATTCGATACTGGCTTGGCGTGCCTGTGAGATGGACACAGCGCCAGCAAAAAACAGGTTTCTGGGGGACAGCAACGTCTTTTGCAAGCCTTCCCAGGGAGGCTTAGTAACGTCGGTCGCTTCTTTCGGGTGCTACCTCATTCTGTAGGCAAAACCAGGGCTCACGGGCCACCTCCTGCTGCACAGCCTTCCCTTACATCACTTTACGAGTGCCTCTTCACCGTCGGTGAATATTTTGAACACTCTGGGCTCTCTTTTCCTTTTCACCTGTTTTTACTTTCTGTTCTCAAATTCCCATTGGGTGAGTTGGCCTGGATGTTTGGTGACATGGTCATTTATGACCTGGATCCCTCCCTCCTCCTTTAGGAAAGCATCGGGTGAAATGGAAGGGATGTTGGCAGGATTCCTCTGATTCACTCAGGACTTCCTATTTTTCCCCAGTAAGCCAGATACCTGCCAGTCACCTTCACACAGCATTTTTTTTTTTCCCATTTCTCAGTTGATTATTAATTTTTGTCTCCCTGAAAAGATCCCACTTGCTAATTAACTAGCCTGGCTGTAAAACTTAACGTCCATGGGCCAACCCCCTTCCAGCCATTACTCCTGGATGATTTCTAGCCAGTTACCTGCTGCCGACTGAGCAGGATATGCGCAAGGTGTTTGCCTACTTCAGCAGAGCGATGCAGACAGACTCCCCAGGGGTTGTCGATGACACTGGCGACCGTCAAGAGCGAAGCTGGCCAAGTCAGCGCCGTCACGATCCCTGCGGAGCACAAAGCAAACAGCACAAATCCGGGCTGCTCTTAGGAAACATCGAAAGCAAGATGGTTCACTGGAGGTAAAAGCTAAACCTCGGATCGTCTGTCATTTCCAGTTGTTCTTTCTCAAGAGCTGATCTGAGAAGTGTTTTGCTAGACGACAGATAAGGAAGAGTCTGTTCTCTTCACAGAGGCAAACAGACGCTGTGCGTGAATGTAACCTGCGTGTTTGGGAGGTTTATGTAAAGCAGTAAAATACAGCGTAATGACACAGAGAAATAAACATAATAGAGAAATGACATAGAGAAATAAACATGACATAGAGAAATAAAGTTCTGGGCACCTCAGTACAAGAGAGACATCGAGGTGCTGGAGCGGGTGCAGAGGAGGGCAACGAAGCTGGTCAAGGGCCTGGAGAATAGATCGTATGAGGAGCGTTTGAAGGAGTTAGGTCGGTTGAATTTGAGGAAGAGGAGGCTGAGGGGAGACCTCATCACTCTCTACAACTCCCTGAAAGGACATTGTGGAGAGGTTGGTGCTGGTCTCTTTTCTTGGGTAATTAGTGACAGAACTAGAGGGAATGGCTACAAGCTTAAACAAGGTAGGTTTAGACTGGACACCAGGAAGAAGTTCTTCACGGAAAGAGCTGTGGGATATTGGAACAGGCTGCCCAGGGAGGGGGTTGAGTCGCCATCCCGGGATGTGTTTAAGCATCGCTTGGATGTGGCGTTGCGTGACATGGTCTAGGGGTGAACTTGCAAGTAGGGTTAATGGTTGGACTCGATGATCCCAAGGGTCTTTTCCAACCTGGATGATTCTATGATTCTATAAACAATCCTGCATGAAGGAAGGTGCTTCCAGCTCTAAAAGAAGGAGCCAATAGTGCAGTGGCACAGCAACCCAAGAGAGCAGGTGGAGAGAAGGGTTTCAGGCCACTTTTGCAGGGTGGTGCCAATGCTGCCAGGGCAGGCGTGTTCTCAGAAATCTCTCTTGCTTAGGAAAACTCATTTACACAGCAGGCAAACCGCACAGGAGTCACTCAAGCAGATCAGATACAATTTAGGTTCTTACCTGACAAGACGGTGAATTTTAGGGCTTCTTGAGCCATCATGTTCACAAAATTTTTTTTTGGTGTCTAAGGCATTGCCGAGCTCCATCAAGTACTTGGATTCCCAGGCCAGGCAATACTGCTCGCGTGACTGCGCCAGGCTGCTCCACGGTGCTGTGAAGCTCCCTGAGAAAAGGGGCAAAGGTAGAATTCAGAGAAAGCGCAACAACATCCGACTCCTGGCAAGATGTGGCCAGCAAAGAATCAGAAAATTAATTACTGGGATATACTAATATGCTGTGATAAAAAGGAAGCCTGTTTAACACTACCGTGAGATTTAGATTCTGGTTTTCCACTGTTTAACAATAAATTTAGGATTTATCAAGAATCATGTGGCTTTAGCTGCCTTAGCAAAGAGTCTTCAATGTGGACAGGGTCAGAATTCATGACCCATTCACTTGTCTGAGAAACCACCAAGACAGATGGAGGTTAACACTAATCAGGCACTAAGGATGTTCCTCTCATCGTCAGACCTCAGGCCAAGTCCTGCAGCTCCAGCTCCTCGTACAGCCCAAAGGAGGGCCCATCCTGAGAACGAGGAAGGTCACAGAGACCAAGTTCGGTGGGACCCAAAGTGCAGAAAACAGGTAAAATCTTGTCAAAATCTATTGCAGCACTTCAGTTAGTAGACCAAGGACTGCAGGAACGGCCCTGCCCGAAAACAAGGAATCTGCGTTCGCGGATGCAGACACAATTATTTTACTTTGCCATCCAGCCTCGTTAGCCACTGTTTATATTTTTTCCCTTCAGGTGCTCACCAAAAGCAACGCCTGGATGTTTGAGAGATAACAGATCATTTCCACCACGTAAGCCTGATCTTTGGCTGAAAGAACAATTTTTAAGCCACGTTCTCTCCTGTTTGTAGGGCAGCTTGTACTAAGTGGCCAGGAGGGGCCTGGCAACGCTGTTAATTGCAGATGAACTGTGAAGAGCAGAGCAGAACTTTCATTTTAATTAATTACAACCCTTCCCACACTGTTCCCTCCCCAAACGAGGCAGGGCTGGTCGAGAGAGCTGCTGACCAAAGCGGCACGAGAGAGCCCTGTGCCAGATTGCATCACAAGGTACTGTCAGGATTTGTGAACATCCAGAGGGGCAGCTGCTGGGAGCTCCAAAATCACAAGGTAGTGAATTTTGGAAAAAAACTGTCCTCGATCCCTCTGTTTTAAGGAGTCCCGCAGGCGTGTAAATAGACAGACGCAGCTGTAAGCAGGAGAAGGGATGACAATTCTAGTTTTGCTTGTTTAAACGTTATAGCAGATTGCTAGTTATGGAAGAAGAATGTGTGCCATTTGTAACTCCCTTTTAAGGGCAGGCAGCCACGAAAAGGTTCCTGAAGGGACCCACTTGTCTCTGCAGCGGTGCCTGGGAGCTCTCCAAGCCCAAGGATCTGGAGTCCTGGCAAGCAGACGATGAGAAAAGCCAAAGCGCAAAGTGGAAATAGCCTCGGCGTGCCAGCGAGCTGCAGCCTAACGAGCAACAGGACAGAGACCACCTTCTGCATGAACGACGGCCAGCGCTAATTGTGGTGCCTCCGCATGAACTGGCAGCTGTTCAGTCGGGTTGCTGAACACATCAGCAGGCAGGTGACATACGTTACATGACAGGCAACCAAAACAGCGCAGACTTTTCAAGGTTGTTGCCTCTAAGCTCACCTCCCGAACGCTGCGTGTAACAGGGTTTACTTGACAGGACTTTCTTGCCAATAAACCTCGTTATCTGGCAGATAGCGCCAAAGAAAAAAAGACACTGTTTTCTGTTAATTGCTAGAGGATAAACATAAGGTCTCAGAGATAAGCGAGACACTTTGTACTGGTGCCGGGAATCACCCACCCCAAACAGACCTTTCCTAGCAAAACCACTCGGCATTGATTAACAGAAACAACCCTGATATGACCACCAGCAATCCCGCTATCACCACCCCGTTACTGCCCTCTCTCTTTCCTCTGTTTGGATGGGGATTGCAGAGTGGGTTAAAAAGTTGAGCATGGATCTGGTTTGGTTCCCAGAGCACAAAGACCACCTGGAACAGAACGCGGACATGGCTCCCCGGGCTGCTCTCGGTTTCCTCCTCTGATTCTTACCATATTTGCCAGTACACAGCCACCCAGTGATTGCTATGGTGATATGAAGCTGCTTTCCTTCAGTAAGTGGGAGGAACTCAAACTCTTCTATGGCTCCCACGCGCTTCTTCATCTTGTATCCTACACACAGCAAGGCAAAAAACACGAGTCTCAGAAATTGCACAGCAAGGACTGACTCTGCTAACAGTAGAAGTTCGCAAGAGATGACTCAGGTAATTTGGATGGATTTTCTTTTTTCCCTTTCCAAAACCCTCGGCCAGTCCGTGGCTGATCCTTCTGAGCCACCGTGAGTCTTGTGAGCTTGTGTGAGCTGAGGGAATCCCAGCAGAAGACTTTTTGCTGCAGACCAGCCATCAGCCGTAACAGCTGCTGCTCTGCGTGGCAGCATCCCGCTAACCCAAAGCAGCAAGCTCTCCTTTCCTTCTCCAGCTGCACACCCAATATTCTTTTCCTACTTGGTCATCAGGGGCTACACAGTATCTTAACTGGCACTGAAATAAAAATCTTGCTGTTGTAAGATTACACCTCAAATTGCTTCCCTCACTCTGCAGGGCTCAGCGAACTCGTTAGCTCTGCGTTTGCAGGCGTGATCCTGTCCCTCAGGAGCTGAGACTCTCTTACCGGTCAGGCCAGCTCCAGCTGCTCCAAAAAGGGATGCCATGACGGCGATTCCAGCGGTCGATCCCAAAGCGGCCGCTCCAGCGCTGCCGATGATCGTAGCAGCTCCCGCGGCAACGAGAGGGGCGGCGAGACCCCCCGTCAAGCCTGAAGATGTCGCAAATAATATCACCGAACCGTTATCGCTTACAAAAACCAGGCAGCATTTCACAGGATCACAGAATCCTAGAATGTCTTAGGTTGGAAGGGACCTTAGAGATCATCTCATCCAACCCCCTGCCATGGGCAGGGATGCCCTTAACCAGCCCAGGTTGCTCACGGCCTCATCCAACCTGGCCTTGAACATCTCCAGGGATCCACAACATCTCTGGGCAACCTATTCCAGAGCCTTGCCACCCTCGGACTGAAGAATTTCTTCCTAAGATTTCCCTGTGCTGTGCAAGTACTGCTACTGCTGTCAGGAGAGCACAAAACTGCTGACAAAGGGGCCTTCTGAGCCCCTCCTTAAGCCCTGAATCTGAGCAGATTCTTTGACCGACTTCAGCAAAAATGAAGAATAATTTAAAAGCCAAAGGAGGAATGTGCAGTAGGCTGGGGTGAGCTATGCCCTGTTTGCTTTGGAAACACTGACCCAGCCTCGCTCTATTTTGAATTGAGAGCTGAAGATTGGATCCTCCTATAACGCAAGAGCAGAAGAGTAGAAAACATTGTTTTTACCGGTAACAACCTCAGTTTAACACCTCCCCAGCCGGTGAGGCCACACTGAAATAACTTTTCCAGCTAATTCTTTCCGTTTTATTTTCATGTGGTCAAAAAGATATTTCTTGGATATGGGGTTTCTTTTGTTCTTGGGGTTTTTTTCCCTGTTGTATTTCATTTGAGGGGGCATTTTTGGTATCCAAAGCAACACGCTCCCTCCAGCCTGGCACAGAAAAGCGGCGAATGCTTTAAATTTAGAGCTCGGGCTAAAAGACACGATGGCTTCTGTTGCCGAATGATGAATTCAGACACCATCACCCCCTCCTCCTGCCCCTCCTGCAATTCGAGAACAAGTCTCCAGAACGCCTTAGGCAGCCTCACCGATCACTGTTCCGCCCCCAACGGTTGCCAGACCGATCAGCAGGTATCTCTTCAGCTTTTTCCTTCTTTCCTTCTTTTTTCTTGATGCTTCTGCAGCCCTGGGGGAGGGATTAGAAGCACAAAAACTGATGGAAAAGGCTGAGAGGTAACAGTGCTGCAGAAGAATCTGCTTTTATTGCCCTCAGTGTAACCTCCCCACCAGGAACAGTAAAAAGCATCATGCAGGTGGGGGCTGGGACAAGAAACTCAGATTTATGAGCATGGACACAAACCCACAGATTTAAATTGAAACGATTTAATAGCTGACAAAAGCCAACAGATGTTACTTACTTGGAGAACCCTTCCTAATAGGGCTGAAGCTTGTAAAAAAAAAGAAGAAACAAAAAGACAACAGCATTTCAATAACGAGTAACACACTGCCTATGGGTCTTAAAAAAAAAAAACAACACAGGAAAGCTAAGTGCAAACAGGGAAAAGTGTTTGAACCAAAAGGAATAGGGATAATTTGTGCCAACAAAGAGAGAGATGGAATTAAACTGTTTTCCAACACCCAGGTTTATACTGAGCTGCTTCTAGTTGCACACAATATAATA
>NW_009718713.1:28037-32643 GCF_000703405.1 Apaloderma vittatum | reverse complement strand
CATTCTGTGATTCTGTGATTCTGTGACCTGCCCCTGATCCCTGCCTCCAGGAGGGCTGGAGCTGCATCCAGCAGGAGCAGGAGCTCAGCCTGGACCCTTCAGGGTCCTCCTTGAGGCAGCATCCTTCTGCTGCCGCCAACACCCGAGGTGTGCAGGGTCTGGCAACGCTTCACGCCCAGAAAGATCTGAAATCCTTAAGAGATTTTGTGTGTCAGATTGAATGTTTTTTGCAATTACACAGGGTATTACACATCATCAGCAAAAATCAGTTTAACTTGGGAATCCTATCTAGGCTGGGCCTTTTTTTTTTTTTTGGTTCTATTAAGGCATTTGAATATTTTTAAATACAATGACAAAATAGTGCACAGGGAGTTTTGCTGTCAAATAAATACCTCGTAAGTACAAGGATTTCTTTCCCCCCCACCATCACCACTCCATTTATCTTTTCCTTAAATCCTTCCTCTCCAGAAATAATACAAATCAAGCCTCTGGGGCCTGTTTATATAATGGGGATTTATGTCATTTCAAGACAAATGGCATTTGCTAAGTTTCAGGGAAGCACCTGTATTAATTGTATTTCCTGCTCATGTGTTGCTTTTGTTTGCAATAAAAGAACTCATCTCAGGTGAGTTAACCTCGCTTTTAGAGGGGGCACCTGCAGTTATCTCAGTGCTTATTGTAAATCAAAACATGTTGAGCCTTTAAAGCAGGGAAATAAAGAGGTGCTGACAAGAGGGTATGCCAATAGGATTAGGAGCTTTTCTCACCGCTTGTATTATCAGGATGGAGAATTGAGTCACGTTAAATTACAGGGGGAAGAGATATTCCCAGAAATTCCACAGATTGGAGATTGACTTGCTCCTTCAGTAAGCCTGTGGAAAGGAGAGGCATTCTGTGTTTGGCGAGATTAAGAAGAAGAGAAAAAGACACCTCCCTTGTAGCCTTAGGCATCTATAATTGACCAAGATTTTTCTGCTTGTGATTTGATCCATCCAAACCCTGTTAGAGGCACTTGCCCCCAACTGAGACCAAGGCTGAGGTGAATAAGAATTAGGTAACTCACTCGTATGTACTATACATGCATTCACATCTATTAGGATAAATGACATGTCATTCAATTTAAGCACAGGCAACTGGAGATTGTCATATTTTGAAAATGACAACTGTTATTTATTTATTGAGAATATTTATACAGGTTCTTCCTAGGTACAGAGAATGCATTTTTCAGCAGCTCCCACGACACCGGTGAATCAGGCGATTACACAAAGACCAGAAAGGCAATTCCACAAACGGAGGAACAAAGCTGGTGGGCTACTGGCCACCAGGCCTGGGCCAGCGGTGCAAAAAACCCCTCAAGTCATTAACCTAGCAGTTTTCTGTGGTCATTTTTAAAAGTGCTCATCGTGATGCTCTGACCCCTGCTCTGTTCACAAGGTGCTGCAGAAAGCAACGTTAAGTGGCAGCGGGCAACACGACTTAGCCCAGTTTTTAAGAAAATTAAGGAAAAAATGGTTAGATGCTGGTTTCCTGGATTTGGGGCCAGGGAGGAGGTGGGAAGGAGAGGTTTGCTTCCCCTTTCCTCACCACTGTGCATCCTTCTCCTTCCAGCAAGGCTGGTGTGGTGCATCCCAGCTGTAACCTGAGGGGTTTGTCCTCCCTGTCCCTGGTTAGATCAGAGCTTTCTGTGTCTACCTCTGTTGCCAGGCTGTGAGCTACTTGTTTGAAAAAAAAAACCAACATTGTTAGTCCTGTTCAAATAAGCACTGATTGAAATTATTTCCATCAATGTCCTATCTTTTTATTAAGTACAGATTTTTCATTAAAAAGATAGATGGATAGATAGAGAGCTTTAAAAGGAAAATCCACCTGATCATAAAAAGACAACGTTTGCTACGTGGTTAGGAGTTCCCTATTCTTATACCAGTACAAAGTAGGATTATCTTCTACATCCATGTCCAATCTTGGGGTTGTACCCAGCTCCAAATAATCACTGCAGCTTGGTGGGACTCCCTCCACAGTGGATTTTTTACAAATTGGCGTTATCAACACATTTATTTTTGTGACTGCTGTTGGAGGTACAAGGGGTTAGAGTGTAAAGCAACAGTGGCAGTTTACAGAGAAGGGTTTTGACACCTCATTGAAGGTGATGGGAGCTTTTCAGAGTCAAATGTTGAAAAACTTCTATTGGGAATGATGCTGCAGAAATCGGAGCTAGATCACAGAGAATCTAATCGATAAAAAACTCCATATTTCTGAATCTCAGAATTCTTCTCTTCTTAGTATTTCTTGGAAATCTTTCTCTCTTTTTTTTTTTTTGTAATTCTGGATTCTTACGTAAAGCAACTATGTAGTTCTGTGTCCGATGGTTCATTTACACAGTGGTATGATTTGTTCCACATTAAAAATTCACATTCACCACAGCCTTTGTCTTGTCTGGTCTTCTTTGCACTATACACTTTAAAAATACTTGAAAAAAAAAAAAAGGCACTGAAGCAGCGTGAATCAGGGAGTGCCTTCCAAGGAGAGCTAAGAGCGATCAGCTGTTTGGAGGAGAGATTGAGCACTTTTACCTTGTAGCAAAAACCACATTCTGGCCTCTGAGAAGGTGATCATCAAGATTTCCCCTCAAATTCATCTGGTCTTTACAAAGACTTTCCATTCCTTAGCACTTTGTTTTTTCAGGGAACATACTGAACATCTCTGCAACATGGGCTGGGGGAAATTGATGCATGGGTAGAGGTCTCTTGTCCCTTTTTGTCCCTTCAACCAGGGTCCTCGTGTCACACAGAGGCAATAACCTTCACTCACACCCTCTCTTTGCACGATAATGCCTAAGCAGCAAAAGGAAAACAGTCATGGGGATGATTTTCCCATCCATTCCCCATGGATCTTGGCAGTGTCCAAGCCATCTACTTGGGTTGACGCGAGGAATTGCGTCATCAGGCACAAGAGAAGCAAAAATGGGAGGAAAAGGGAGAAAAACCCGTTGTCCGTGCCCCTTTGGCCTGCCGGAGTAGTTCAGGGAGGTTGTGTGCGTGCCCTCCCCGCCAAAACCATGGCAGCAAAAAAACTTCTCGTGCTGTTTGCAAGATTTTATCAAGGGTACTGCAATTTGTTAACAGAGTTAATATGGGAATGTTAGAAACAAACCAATAAATGCTACTACAGAGATGCTTCTGAATTGCCTGGTTGATCGCAGGGCTGGTAGAAGTTGTGCAGACTGTTGAAAAGATAGTTCAATTATTTGCAGCGCTTATTGAAGATCAGCAGCCTTGAATTACAAATAATCAGCTCAGAAACATCAATTGCACCAGCAAAGGTGTTTCAGTTGATGCAGGAGCCTCATCCAGTGAGTGTATGTTTATAAAATCCACTTACCTATGCAAATTGAGCTCCAGTTCCCTGCCCCATCCTTCATGTTTTGCTTTTTTTTTATTTTTTTTAATGACACTGGATCATTGCCTTTTTTCTAGGGACAGGTTCTCTGCCAGAGAGACATGTTATCATGCCAGGGACAAGTTATCTGCTGATGAAAAAGTGCACGCTTCATTCATAAGGTCCAAATTGTGGACCTCCTGCTTTGTGGAGAAGTTAAAACTGTGTAAATTTTTGCAAGACTGGGTGTTTAAACCTTCTATACAACTCTTGGACAATAATTGGTGAAATGACCTTTAATGAGAAGGGAAATGCCTCGGGAAGTTCAACGTTAACATCCTTTCAGGAAGTATTTTTGACTACTGGGCGGTTTTGAGGAATATATATTTCTCAGTATCCTGGAAACACTCTTGGTTTTTTATCCTATTCTGAGCAAAAATGTACTTACTATTAGTTTCTCAGTAATTCACAACATCTACTGCCCATGCCGTAAACCACATTGCATCCCCAAATAAACTTTCAGAAGTCTTAAAAATTAGTGATCTTACCATCGGCATAGCCGTCTGGGTGTTAAATTCTGCCCTTCCTACTTGTGGCTTCATGATCTTTTTATCACCCACTTGTGATAAAATCACCTCAATGTTTTGTGATAATATCGTGCGCCGATGGTATTTAATCATCAGAGAAGACAGGCAAACTTTTTTGGTTTATACACATCACCTACGCATACAAAAAGGTGGAACAACAGGGAAAAAAAACCAATATAAAAATATGTTCTAAAGCACTCCTTAACAGAAAATTACTTGTAAGAGATTCACAGCTTCTTCGGGAAAGCCTTGCTGTGGTCTTTCTGTAGATCCTGTAGTCAAATCTGTAACACAGTTAATTAAAGAGTTCATCAGAAGCATCCTAGCTGGGAGTCCTTCAAAGCGCAGCTGATCTTAAAAACTCCTCCTTGGCACAAAGCAGCCACCTGTCAATATTTCAATTACTGCCCTCCCCGCCTGATCACACTTCAATTGTTTTCCGATAATTATTATAATCATCCGCCGCAAGGGCAACGAGGTTTTAGGTGAGAGGCAAAGAACTGAAAAGAAAAGAAAACACCACCACAAAAAAAAAAAGCTCCACAAAAACCCGCCCGGTCATTTGCACAGATTTTTCCTCGGGGCAGCTCCTTATTGGAACAGCTGCTGGTGGGGCACAAACCAGCCTCAGAGCTGGAGAATAT
>NW_009718713.1:15283-27932 GCF_000703405.1 Apaloderma vittatum | reverse complement strand
AAGGTGTCTGAAATTTTTAAAGCCTGTCAAAGATCTCTTGTTGGACAGGCTCCCTCAGAAAAAAAAAAAAAAAGAAAAAAGAAAAAGAGTCAGCATCTCAAATCTTAGCCTCGAGAGGCAGGTTTTGACTGATGAAAGGGCTGAAAAATCATTTGCCAATCAAGATTTTTTTTCTCTGTGGGAAGAATAGATTTCAGTTTTGTTTTTGTTTCATGGGAATAAATGGTTTGGATCTATTGTTATTTATGTGGCTTTATTCTCAGAGGGAAAAAAAACCAAACAAACAACAACTGAAAATCATGACCCACCCTACTAACACTGCAAAACATCTGAAAACATTCTAGCTGCAATGGAAGCTCGTGCAAGGTAACCTAGAAACGCTGAATATTTCTGACCTGGCCTCTTCCTCTTTTGCACTGATTTCGTGCCAATGGAAGTTCGTTGGGACGATCAGAACTTCACTCAACCCATTCCTCTGTGAGTTTTGAAGTGAGGTTCTAAAAGTTACCAGGGACAAAATCCTGAAAATCCGTTTAAAATCTGTCAGGATTTCAGTGGAGCTGGGAATCCATGTTTGAGGATAAAATCCTGGGGGGCAACATGTTGGATGTTATTACACTGCTCGACCCTGGTGATATAATAATAATTGTTATGCATGGGGAAGCCAGTGAGAACATGATGCTGGTAATAAATAATATTGCTTTATGACAGAGCGCCAAAATAATGCACTCTGGGGTGGAAAGAAGGCAGAAATAGTGACTCTTACATCCAACAGTGTTTATGCCAAATCTAGCAACTGTCTGCAAAGATGAGCAGAGCTCTGCATCCTCCCAGCCCAGAGGAGAAGGGGATCTTGTCAGCCAAGAGACGCCTGCTGAGCCGGGCTGGCAAGACTCCCCTGTGAAAAGACAATGAAGAAACGGGGTCAGTTTTCAATAAGAGATGGAAAGAGGAGCTGCAAGAAAAGTAGGTAATAGAAGAATGAATGCATGAGAGAAATTACAGTGGGAAAGTCTATTTTCTCTGTCTCGTAATAACCCAGGGAAAGAAAACTTCCAATTTTGTTAATAAGGGAGAGCATTGAAGTAGAAAACATAGAAATGCTTATTCTCCACTACGTGCAGTCAGTCTGCAGAGCTCCCTGCCATTGCCAGGACCCCACGATACTTGGGTTTGTATGGATATAAACCACACTCAGGATAACCAGGAGAGAGGATGATAAAAGCAAAGAGAGAACAGATCTCTTGGAGGAGAATCCAAGTCAACAGTTAATTAGCAGAGCAGAGGAAGAAACTCAGTGGAAGGGAGCTCTTCCCAGAAGCCTGTGGAAGGCAATCCGTGCCTGGCAGAGGAGCAGGAGACAGGGGACAGCAGCATTCCTCTCGCCACTAACCTCTCCTCCAGCTCCCCAATCCCAAACTCTTCCTCCTGTCCCTCAGGAGCAGTGAAAGGGCACCTTCCCCCTTGGTGAGATTTAGGATAAGCTCGGTGCTTTGGCTGGCATCGTCTCATATGACAATCTTTTCTCTTTGCCATATATACTTTGCCCTGAGACGCAGTAGTAAAACTCCTCTGTTAGTCTTTCTCACCCTTACTCAGAGCTCAGCTTCTTTCTTTAATTTGAATACTGGCAACTTTCCCCATTTTTTCTCTTCCACTACTAGTCTCGTATCCTTCTGCTACAGAAGCCCATAATCCGATTGCATTTTGTTGTTGGACTGCTGTCCTTCACGTATTACAGGTATTTAAAATCTATTGCTCTCTCCTTGATTTCTGGGAGAGGCCTGATGGTCTAGTGTGTCAAGAGACAAAGGAGAAATGATTGTCCCAGATTTCTAAGAGCTCTGAGCCCAAACCAGTGAATTCACTGCCCACAAGCAGCACTTTTCCAAAAACACTTTCAATCCCAGCTCTGTCAGCCCAGCATAAACAGTGCATGATGGTCTATATACTTTTCTTTTGCTCAATTTATTTTTTTTAAGGTGTATCTTTGAAAAAATGTAATTATATCAGTATTGCATTTATATCGGTTGACATGTGAAATCCGGATTTCCTTACATAAATTGTGTAATTTTGTGAAGCGGTGCGTTTAGCAGAAGTTGTTTAAGGCTATACCGTTAATTTGCGAAGCTGCAGCACATCGCACAAGAACTAGGTTCCCACCCTTGCTGATTTGCAGCCTACAAATAGGCCATCAAGACGATTTACTGTAATTCGTTTGCTATTTATCATAATAGCTTATAATTCACTCCAGTTGCTGCCACCTCCTTCCTCTGCCATGCTGCACTTCTTCACCTGACCTCTGCTTGTCTACTTGTTGCCTATTCTGAGCCATTTTAAAGTTTCCATCTGCTTTTCTCCCACGAGTCCAAGCTCCTGCCAAGCGGCATCGCTCCGTTGAACCATCCTTAGGCTGTTCCTCCTTCGGTCACTTCAAATTGGCTCACACTTTGTGCTGGTTCTGGTTTAAAATTAAGTGCTTTGCTGAACTTGGGCGTCCTTCTGGTAATTCAGTTTAACCTTTTCCCTGCCTCAACAGTCTCCCCTCACTGCCTTGTGGTCATTAGTACCATTCTCCTCTGATATAGGCTCTTCCAGCGACGTCAATTCTTTTTGCAGTTACTTTTCTCATTGAACTGGTAGGAAAAGGTCATTTACTTGTTGTCTGTGGTCTATTACTGGTTGCCAATGAGCTGTTGCCCACAACCCGGGGGTCGAGAGTTGCTCTCGTGTACAGCTGATAAGCCCTGCTCCAGTAGCTGCAATCTCTGCACTCGTACCACGCTATCAACTATAAATGTACACCCGGCAGTGGGATAATGACACGGAGCCACCACTGCGGCTTCCATCGAGATGAGGTTTCAAGGACCAAAACTAATAGCTATTGCAGAAGCTATCAAAATTATCTTAAAAACCACAGTATTGCTCTTTCCACTTAGGTCTTTCATCCGAAGATCCCTGAGCACATGACAAACACCAAGCCAGGCACTTTCCAGTCGCTTCACCCTCCAAGGGTTCCACTTGTAACGCTGCCCACCTCTCCTTCAGCTTTGGTTTCTTTTCTCACCTCTTCCACTACCCCATTTCTTCCAGAGCTTACACACACTTTTTCAGTTCCTGCTTCCTTTGCAATAAAATTCCTGATTTCTGCTGCTATCTCTTGGCTTCTTCTCATCCTCCCTCTCCACCACTGGTCATTTCCTTCAGCAGCCTCCTGATCTGACTCTTTGCGGATGCAGGGAAAGCATCGCTCCCGCCCCGTCCTGCCCGGTGGCCAAGGCAGGACCTTAGAATCATAGAATCATAAAGGTTGGAAAAGACCTTTAAGATGATCACGT
Source organism: Apaloderma vittatum (assembly GCF_000703405.1). NCBI lineage: Eukaryota > Metazoa > Chordata > Aves > Trogoniformes > Trogonidae > Apaloderma > Apaloderma vittatum. Next base: position 24,594 of record NW_009718713.1, on the reverse strand, counting down.
CCACCTTGCCTTGCTGCAGGCACTGGTCCAGGATCTCCTGTCCCACCGGGGCTGAGCAGGGGCCGAATGTCTACATTTGTGGGGAAAAACCACTTCTCCTGCTATGAAGGGTGAGTAAATTTCCTTGTATAATAAAAAAAAAACAACGGCAGAGATGCTCCCTAAGTGGTTCCTATAGCAACTGTATCCAGGTGAAAACAAGAGCAAGAGCTCCCCTTCCCCCTCCCCACCTCTCCTTTCTTTGCAGCGGTTTTTCCATTGCAGGGGGTGAGGAAAAGGGATGCCAGCCAGGCCATTTAACTGGCTCCTGCTTCCCTGCACAAAACTGTTGTCCCTGGGAAGCGGCGCCGTGTGCCTGTGGGATCGCTGCAAAAAGCTGCCCAGAGAGGGTGTGGAGTCTCCTGCTCTGGAGATTTTCCAGCCCGCCTGGACGCGTTCCTGTGGGGCTGCCCTGGGTGACCCTGCTCTGGCAGGGGGTGGCACTGGGTGAGCTCCAGAGCTCCCTTCCAACCCCAGCATTCTGCGATTCTACGATTTTATGATCCATTGGGTCAGACGGGTGTCAGCGACCACAAGCGATCAATAGGTACGGACTGAGGGAACACCTTCGTTTTGTGGAAGGAGAATGTGAACTGATTTTTAAGGCTTTGCAAAGGTGTTCATCCGCCACCCTCGTTCTCTTGTCACCGGGGTCCTGCTCTGTGCCCAACAGCCCTGATGTGGAAATCGCCACCTCCTTCCACAACAAAATTAGAAGGACGTGCTAAGCAAGAAAGTGGGGCTTCCATTCAGCCTAAACTTTGGATGCAATGGCCACGCACCAAGGTCTCCTTTTGGGTCTGCTGCGCCCGTCCTACCAGGTGCAGGTGGAAGGGACACCCAGTTATCCTGAGTTCAACCAGCCAAGTTGACTGGGTAAGTGTAGATCAGCACCCTCAGCCTTTTATCTAAGCTACCTGGCTTTGCCAAGGAGACTCTGAAGGAGCACCCAATGCAGTTGGAGGATAACATCCAGCAATGTGGTATGGTAAAAAGAGGCCTTGGAATGGGGTTACCATCAACAGAAAAACTGATTTCACAGCCGTGTTCAACGGTCATATCAAGCCCTGTAGGTGGTAACATAGCTTAAGAAGTACTAAGTTTAGTTTGGCCAAAGTTAGAAGAAAGAAGGAGATAGGCAACCCATAAGTTATCATGCATCTCCTTTGCCAGGGTCTTTGCACAACTTATCAGACCTTGAGCTTTTCTCTCCAGCCTTAAGGGCTAAAAAAAGTACTCTTCATTCAAACGAAAAGTTGAAGTTATGAAATAGCAAGAGCAACAGGAGCTATAATCCACGGCCACAAGAAATGCATAAAAATCAGTAGCACTGAATTTATTTATGTATCTAATCGCCTCCTGAAGGGATCACTGAGCAGCATCTTATGGGTATCAGGGAGTTTCCCACGAACCCAGAAACTGCTATTCCTGCCAGCAATTGCACCAGCTAAGTGGCAGCTGCAAGAAATCACAAGAAGCTGCAAAAAAAACCCATTAATTCCCATGTCATGTTCCATGCTTAGACTCGAAGCCTCTCGGTTCTCCATCCTCCTTAGTACACACTGCTCACAGTAGCTATTTGATACTGGCGAATTACCGACAGTCATATCCTCTGAGTAGTTGCTGGTAACTGTGAGCAGCCCCACAGACAACGTTGAGGCTCAGATTTGCATTTCCCTGCCCCACCAGCCCCTGTGAGGACACAAACACAGCTTTGCAGGGCCTCATCCTGACCCACCAGCTGCGGACACCTGAGTTTCTCACTCCTTGCTGTCAGCCTACACCTCCTCGTGCAGATGCTCAAGGTGTGGCTGTGCCAGAGATTCTGGCAGGTATTCACAGCAGTGGTGCTTGACCCTAGAAGAGCTCCAGACCAAGGAGACACCAAGGAGACCACACCTAAAACTATTTCGAAATCACGGGAAGTGACAATTTTGAACGTGGAAAAAGACCAGAAACCTTTCCTTTGGACTCCTGCTTCTAAAGTCTGATGGTCTGAATTCAGACCTTGCCACTGCATCTCCAAAGTCCAGAGTCTTTTTGCTCGCGACAAGAAACATGGAGTGATTTTTGCCCATGACTTAGAAAACTGAAAAATCTTGTTAAGAATCTGTAGAATATGTAAGGGAATTACTGAATGCTCTTTAAAACTACCTGAAAATAACTCAAAGCCTCTGCTGCTGTGAGCTGTGCTGTCAGCTCTCCCCAGGGACTGCCACCCCTGGGGTAATTGCGATGCGTCGCAGCCTGCTTGACGTGCCGCCGAGCAGGAGGAGCAGCGCTGCTGCCAGAGGCTGAGGAGCAGAAGTCCCAGACGTGGCAAAGGCAGAGTACCGTGGCTTTTTTAAAGATCCCAAAAATAAAAGCCAGAAAAATTATTCTGAAAATACCTGAGGAGCCTCCAGCCTTTCTGCTGCCGATGCTCAGCTCCCTGGCTCTGCTTCATTCTACCCCACGGACTGCTGCCAGCCTCATTGCTCCAAATTGATTTTTAGTGCTAAAGAAGCTGCAGTGATGAAGACATTGCGATGAACCCATCGCTGTCACAGAGCGAAGGGCACCTCTCCAAGCATGGTTTTGCAAGCCATACTTAGTAGAGTCATACCATGGCTGAGTAGTAGAGTCATAGTATGGCTGAGTTGTAGAGTCATAGTACAGCTGTAGAGTCCTGACACCAGTTACAATCGGAGGAAAACCGAGAAGTGATCTCCAGCTGCAGCAGGAAAAAATGAGACAGCAATAAGCGAATGGTGCGGGAATGTCAGTTTGTCAGAACTTTCGAATATCCCAGACACATGCTGACCTTCCCGTGAGCCAGACGCCCCATGACTGGGGTGCCCCAAAAGGAGCCACTGCACTCTCATCCTCTGTGGCACCAAACTCCGCTCATCCAAAATTAGAACCCTGAGAAGGCAAAGCAAAAAAAGAAGCATCCTCTAATACTATTTTTTTAGAATTTTTTGTTGATGTAGCTTTATAGTTAGGAGATGAAATAGAGACGCCCTTAGGAAGAAATGCTGTTCTGGCAAAGATCTAGCTCTGCAGACCCTTGAGCTCTCAGGCGAGGTGGGGTTGCTCACGGTGATTGACAGGAGGGGAAGGTTACAAGCTTTTTTTCTGTGTAGAAAAATAGGCCGGCACCATTTTCTATTTATGTGGGACTAGCAAAGGGAGGGCTGGTGAGAGGGGAGAAGGGGGCTCTCGGGAAATGGAAAACAGCGGGAGAGCTGGATTTTCTTTGCCACGCTATGCAAATAAAGCAAGCGAACATGACTCTGAAACTGAGCTGATAAATCTGATTCTCATTTCTCGAGAAGCCTCCTTTCTACTGACCTGACAACACATACACGTGTTACAGCAGGGACAGATTGCTCTCTGCAAATGAGAATCTCGACAATTTATTTTTATAAATTACCTGCCTCCTCACCGCCAACATGTGATTTTTTGACAATTGTGTAATGCTTAGAGATGTGCAAATAAATGCAAATAATAAAAAAAATATGTCAAAACTCCCAAAATTGAGGCATTGGCATTTTTTTTTCCTTCCAGATGCTGGTGCCACCAGGTTCATTCTACACAGCAGTGGTCAGTAATAAACGTTGCATTGCAAGGAGAAGAAATAACCCAAACCTTGGGTGAGAGGTACCACGCACATTTACTATGTGGACGAACTATGTGAGAGGAGCAACATTTGGCTTCAGCTATGTTGGAAGTCTGCCACAGCTTAGGGAAAATGTGTGTGAAATGGCTAGAATAATAATAAAAAAAAAAAGCCTTTAATGTACCTCGGCTTTTCAACACATGTTTTTGGCTTCGGAGCTGAGTAACTTTATCGACTCTGAAGAATATACATAATCGTTTTGAGGCGGAGGGAGCAGAGAGTGAAATTACCATAAGCGCGGAGCCAAACATTTGCTAGTTCTGAGCTGTTAGTTGCAAACTCTGCCGGGAGTGGGCCTGGGGAGATGTTTTCTGCCCAGCATAAACTCTGTGTAGGTGTTTGCTCACTACGTTGGGAGTAAAATTCCCATCGGCTGAAGATTCTGCACCACCACGAGAAAGCCTCAAGCTCACAAACTGCTCACAAAGCCATTGCATTTGCTCACCCTCACTCAGTAGATCAGTCATGTTGGTTTTTAAGCCTTTTAACATCACTGTCATCTTCCTTATTTGCTTCTCCTCCATCAAACCCACCTGGGGATGCTGGTGGTGTCCACCCTGGGCTCACATTGGTCACAGCCTTTTAAATTTCCTTCGTTTACTCCGGCATCAGCAGCAGAAATGCCAAACATCCCAAGACAAATTGTTCTTCTGGTAGTTCGAGCCCAGAGGGCAAGACAAAATGCTGGAAATATGGCAAGGAAGCCTGCACTATGTCATATTCACAAATTAAGCATCCCCCATTCGAAAGACTGCTTCCTTTCTGCCGTAGAAAAGTTTGTATTCTCCAGGGTCAGTTGTCCTGACTACAGATTTTGACCTGGATCCAACACATCAAGCCTACAGAAAAAAAAAAACAAACACAATTCTTTATATCTTGTTCCAAGGTACTCTGCATCCCACACAAATCAGTTACAAATTAGTAACGATTTGGCATGGAAACTTTAATTATTTTAAGGGAAAATTTAAACAATTATATCTTGTTCCAAGGTACTCTGCATCCCACAAAAATCAGTTGCAAATTAGTAACGATTTGGCATGGAAGCTTTAATTATTTTAAGGGAAAACTTAAACAATCTAAAGGGCATGGGGAGAATTCAGATTTTTTTAGAAAGCATGGATATTTGGGAGATTACCTAGGTTTCTATGAACTATAAGGACAGTGCTTGGCTCAGATTATTAGTAAAAAAGCTCCAGTGTGACAAGAAGACCCAGACTACAGAAGGCAGTACCAGTCCTAGGATTAAGAACGACTGACTACAGTTAGATGTTCACCTTTTTGTTGAACGATATCCTATAAACACCCTATAGTTGCACTTGTATTTAGCAGAGAGAGAAAACTTTGGTCGTTCAAAATAATTTTAATGGAAATTATTTCAATTCTTCGAGAAATCAAAAGCAATAGAAAATAATTTTTTTCCCCGCTGGGCTCATGGATTGTAAAAAGTGACGGTGGCTTTGGTACGTGATCATAGTGATGCGACAGTTGCACTTGTATTTAGCAGAGAGAGAAAACTTTGGTCGTTCAAAATAATTTTAATGGAAATTATTTCAGTTCTTCAAGAAATTAAAAGCAAAAGAAAATAATTTTTTTCCCCGCTGGGGAAAAACCCCGCTCATGGGTTGTAAAAAGTTACAGTGGCTTTGGTACGTGATCATACTGATGCGACACGTTCGAGTATCTTTCAACCTACCTGGAATGCGAGATATTGCAAGTACTTGGTAAGTACAACACAGAGGACATAGTGTCTGCTCTTCATCTGAAATCAGAAAGCTATTTAGTACTTTGTAAAACATGTTAAATGGAGTTTGCTCTCTCGTGGAGATAGCTATTTTTCCTTCTGTTCTGTGCGGGTGGAATGTTTGAATATTGCACGAGACGGGCAATTTTGGTACTTCAGCCTGAAGTACCAAACGTTAGCAAATCATCCTGAATGGATCCGAAGTTTAAGGCTGCAACGTTATTCTGTGAGACAGCGGATGCATTTTCATTTTCACCTATTTACATATTCGCAGGCAGAAACGCACGGCAGTTATTGTGTGAAAGGGGTCTGTTCGGGAAGAAAAGGCAGATGCCATTTTTGAAAGGCGTTAGAGAGTAGATATAAAGTGTATAACAAAGCTTTACCCAGAAATGTTTGCAGCAGGAAGCAGAGCGGGAAATATGCAGAGAGCCAAATCGGAAAAAAACAGAGATGGTCAGGTCTTTACGGTGGATGCTGAGCTCCTCTGTGTCATGATGCAGTAGAAAACTACCTGTTATGTGGAAAGTGAAATTGTTCAGCTTTGTTTCTCAAAAAGTCCACACTGCTTTTACTCAGGGAAGAAATAACCCATTTTGATGAGTCCGAAACATCCCACCCAGTGGTCCCTTTCTGTCCCTTCTCCGTCTTTTCATAGACCCCAGCTCTGGGAAGGAATTAGAGTTGCCGTGATATTACAATTTGTGCAACTGAGATGCTATTTTAGGTTGCAACCGTCCTTATTTCATTCGTTCACACTGATATTTCTACTCTGAGCTTCCCCACAGAATCAGCTCTGCTTCTTTTAGGAACTCCCTGGTGCACCTCGGAGTGAAACGTCCAAGGTTTGCCTTAAGGAGTGTGCAAGGGGTTTTAATAGAGGCTTCTTTTTTAAAAAAAAAAAAAAAAGTTTCATTTTGCTACCCATAAATTACGGTTTAATGACACAAGAGCACTGCATCTCCGCATGGGCTCTGAGCTACAGCTCACCCAGCTCAGCACCCACTGCTGTGCTGCTACGGACCCAGCATCCCCAGGGGGACCCCTCCTGTAGGTACCACAACGGCACCAAGACCACGGCAGCTACTCGAGGGTGACAGAAAAAGCAACAAAAAATGAGAGAGTACCTCAACGTTGGGGTCAAAATCTAATTTTAAAGGAGTTAAGGAGTGCTTTTATGGAGGTAGGTGGGTTTTTTTTCCCATTACCAGGCATTTAGATCTTAGTAAGGATCTCTTCCAGAAGAAAAACGTGGTTATCTGTGTGTAGGACATGGTCAGACAGCAGGTGCTACTCGCTTGCCTGGTTAACCCAACCTCTCTGTTGTTGGCCCACGCAGGGCAATATTTCCTTTTTTTTGGCTGTGTTTCCTCTAGCAGCATTGCTTGTCAGCCTCAGCTTCCTCCTTGCAGCATCTGAGCAAGCACTGCTCGTCACCCTGACCACAGGCTGTTTGCTCTTCTAGTTAAAAAGCGATCTTGCTTCGGCAAAATCCCAGACACGCTCCCTGAAAACCGGACTTAATATCCAGAGCATTAAACAAATCGGTGTGTGTGAGCTTCGGAAGAAAAGGTGTTAGAGTTTGAATGCAAAGGGCAGTCCTGGATAAACCCAGGGTCTCTGCTCCCACAGAGCCACATCTGTGATAATCAGAGCCGAAAGGGATGCTTTAACCTCTGGGGTTGATGGAGACAAAAATCATTAAAGGATTTTTTTAAGATGTGAAAAGACGGATCAAGAGTTTTACTAAATCCTGAGTCAGAGGGAAGGTGGAAAATTGCCTTTGCCCTGAATCTGGGACATTTCAGGCTGAAGCAGGTGTGCCTCACGTCTCGAACGCTTCCCATGTTTTCATTTCATTCCCTCTATTTTCAATTCCCATTCCCTCGGATTTTATTTACTTGTTTCTTCCAACAATACGATAGCAAAAAAACAGTCAAGCTGCAAAGCTTCTCTCTAAATGCCTGATTTAAATAATGCATCCATTAATTTTTGCACCAACAGTGGTACAACATAAGATAGTACATTATTTTGCAGAATCTGATTCTGCAAACATTAGACCATTTGACTGAAATATTCCTAATGCATAAATAAAGTTACTCCTGTGCATTAATGTTTTCAGGCTCAAAGCTGTAACATGTTATTTTGAAATATAAATATTTTTCAAGGTGCAAAATGTAAATGCAACTATACTTAAGTCTTCATTGAAATGAAGGATGAAAAAAAAATAGGCATGAAGGACTTTCTACCTGCTGCTGAAATAGAGGACTTTTACCAATTTTAACAGAACATCCTTAATGAAAACCTAGAATATTATGTGTATAGCAGGTTGTTGCTCTGTAATTGGCTTGGCTGATTACAATGATTACAATAAGTTGGCACAATAGTACAGCTACCTGGTGAAAGTACTTCTGTAGCCCCCACAGAAATCTGCTCGCTGGAGACCATATTGTGTGTCTGGAAGCCAGAAATTTCGATTTATGAGGATGGCAGCTTTGTAACACGGCTTACATTTCATTTAAAAATAAAGCTGAATGTTTTCCAAGTGTTTCTTAAAATTAAAAAAGAAACGAAGGCCTTTCCCACGGACTGAATTGTTCCTTTTGCCAAGGGTTAAGTGATTGTGTTATCTCTCATATGGGTTAAAACTGAGAAAGGTTGTTTCAACTCATCTTAAAGAATCACAAAATCGCAGGATGTTGGGGGTTTGAAGGCACCACTGGAAATGATCCAGTCCAGCCTCTTGTCAGAGCAGGGGACGGCGGGTGGCACCGTGACATTGGTCACCATGCTGCCCGGCCACACGCTGGCAACAGCTTTCTGCCGGCAAGGGGGAGAAATGCGGGGAGTATCAAATGCTTTTAGCAAGCAATGACCACCCTTAATGATTTCCAAGAGAGGAAATGAACCTCCAATCAATTACGACACTTGATTAGGTTACTTAAATCGCTGAATCTCCAGCAAAATCAGCAGTGCAGACTCCCCGACACCGCGCGTGTGATTCGATGGCCCTTGTGGCAATGCAGCCCTGCCCACCTCCTGTTTTCTGTGTGTTCCCTTGTCTGTTACTCAACTTCCACCTCATTATTCCCACCTTGTCACTTCACGACCTTATCTGAGCATCGCTCTGGCGATCACCCGGTGATTTTTAGTCAGATTTCGTTGCTTCCGTGAAATGCTAATGCGCTCCCAATGAAAACAAACACAGGACTGTGACTGCAATATTGCCTTTGCTCAGTTTAATTTCAAATGTTCCTCAGGGGTCTGTTCTGGGTCCAGTGATGTTCAACATCTTTGTCAGCAACATGGATGATGGCACTGAGTGCACCCTCAGTAAGTTTGCCGACACCAAGCTGTGTGGTGCCGTGGACTCACTTGAGGGAAGAGATGCCATCCAGAGGGACCTTGACAGGCTGGAGAAATGGGCCAGTGCAAACTGCAGGAGCTTCAACAAGTCAAAATGCAAGGTCCTGCACCTGGGCTGGGCTAATCCCAGGCACAAATACAAACTGGGCACAGAGTGGGTTGAGAGTAGCCCTGAAGAAAAAGACTTGGGGGTGTTGATAGATGAGAAGCTCAACATGAGCTGGCAGGGCGCTCATGCAGCCCAGAAGGCCTGGATGTACATCCTGGGATGTATCAAGAGGAAGGTGGTCAGCAGGTCAAGAGAGGTGATTCTTCCCTTGCACTTTGCTCTGGTGAGACCCCACCTCGAATACTGTGTCCAGTTTTGGTGCCCCCACCATAAGAGGGACGTGGATCTGTTGGAACGAGTCCAGAGGAGGCCACAAGGATGATCCAGGGGCTGGAGCAGCTCTGCTACGAGGGTAGGCTGAGGGAACAGGGATTGTTCAGTCTTGAAAAGAGAAG
>NW_009718713.1:0-15091 GCF_000703405.1 Apaloderma vittatum | reverse complement strand
CTGCCTCCTCCCTGGAGGTGTTCAAGGCCAGGTTGGACGGAGCCTTGAGTAGCCTGATCTAGTTGAGAGGCGTCCCTGCCCATGACAGGGAGGTTGGACTCGATGATCTCTAAGGTCCCTTCCAGCCTAGGCCAGTCTGTGATTCTATGATTCTATGAATGAAACCGAAATGCAACTTCAAGGCATCGAGAGCACTGGCCTCTCATATCATGAAAGTTTGTTTTAGTAGGAAAGCCTTATAGGCATTTCTAGTGCTCACTAATAGAGCGTAATTCACTTATTTGCTAATTTTAAGAGTGCCAGTGGTAGGTGTTGTGCTGAGGTCAGAGCTCTCCTGCGGCCTGTAAAGCCAGTTAAAGGCAGCTCTGGCAATGCGAGCGAGATTTTTCAGCAGGCGAAAGGAAAAAAATAAGTATCTTTTATAAGACGATGCAAATTTTCATAAACGTTGGGTGACTGCAAATAGCGAGGCCTACACTGCTATAAATTCAGCAAACTCTACCAGCTAAAAATGATCAACAGGTTCTCAGACTGAATTCCTTAAAATAGCATAAATATTGCTGAATAGATGGCATGCGATTCCCAAAAAAAACCTCAAAAAACCTGTCCCAGGATAAATAACCCTCATGCAATCTCCTGCTCTCATTCTGATCTCAGATCTGAAACTTGTAGCTCAGCGCGGCACCTTCCCACAGAGCCTCGTGGCTTCAGGAACTGAGTATTTTCTGAAAAACAAAAGTTTCTGCCCAGAGACATGCTGGAAATGCCACAGGATGTGCTCAAGTGGGAAGTGTAACGGCTTGCACTACGACACGTTCTTGGAAAACCAGCAGCTACTTCCAATATTTCAAAGTAAGCAAAGCAGAACACCCTCCTGCAGGAGGAGAATCTACCCAGGGGAAGATTTCTCCCCAGAAGACATCCCCCTGGGAGCTTGCCATCACTTTGTAAAACGGACATGTTGACATACAGACAAAGAGGCACAGCCCAGGCCTTGGTGCAGCTCTGAGTACCAGACACTGGCAAAACACCCACAGTGCTCAGGCAGGGAGATCGAGCACGAGGATTCATCCTGATGCGACGTGTACCTCCCTGAGGAACGCCACATCTGTGGCCTCTGAGGTGGCCCCAGCCTGAATTCAACATCTTTTACCTTCTTCAGCTCAGCAGCTATTGTGGCTTTTACCTCTTCTGCGTTTCCACACGTCTCTTGCTGTCTCCACAATCGCATTTTTCCTTCTCCTTACGTGTTTTTCCAAACCCACTAATGCAATATTTGACTCGCTCCATCCCTTCCCAAACTAACCATACACTTGTTTTCAAGATTCTCCAGCAGTAAGCTGAAGAGGTTTGATTCCTTTCCTAAACGCCGGGCAGTTTCTCCAATCACTTCAAGGCTCGGTAAGAGCAATCAGTGATGACGATTGACGGTGCTCACTCCAGAGCTGATACTGAAGTGCCTCAGGCATTGCTCATCGTAGCTATAAAAGTCACCAGCCTGCACCATGGAGACATCCTCCCACGAAGGCAAAAATGCTGCTCCACAACCATTTCCCCACTCCAAGCTGGACACCTGTCTCTACCTGCCAGCAGCGCTGGTGGCACATGTGATGGGAAGCCTTGGCTCTAGGGATGCTCCTCACCGTCAAGCTCTCCCCACAGCTGACGCCTCCAGGCACAAAGCCCGTCGTCTGACCTCTTACAGCTGCTCTTCAGGCACGCAGGACCTTCACTGAGCTTTTGTGCTGTGACACTTGCCTTTGAGCTACCTTGGGAATATGCAACACGTTTAAATTTCTTGCTATGGGGAATCCTCGCTTGAGTCAGTTCTGTGGCTCTTCCCTGCCCATCATGAGACTCTTCCACCTGCTGGAACTGGCTTCAGCAAAACCAAGGAGGAAGCTCCCTGAGCTAATATGATTTCCTAGGGAAAAATAATTGACTATTTCTTTGTTCCCAGTTTACAGAGCTAAAGCTCATGACATGGTTCCAACAGGATGGACACAAGCCACAGTGGCCGTTGGGAACATCAGATATTTGAGAATTTGTACACCTTGCTCAGTATTTTGAAAGTTTGTTAAGGAGTTTGAATCTGATTAAGAAGTTGTCTTTAAAACTTCGTCTTTGCAGTCTCCTGAAAGAGGATTGAAAGAATTGTATTGCTTCCACACAGAAGGACCCCCATGAACAACCCTGTGTGGCTTCCTCAGGTCCATGGCTGAAGGCCATTTTTACTCCGTATTTCCAGGCTCCAGGTTCTGATCCCACACCAATGTGAAATCGATAAGCACCCTTAGACATCAGTGAATGTAAAGCAGGAGGAAAAAAGGACCTGAGATGCAGACTGCCTGTTTTAGCACCTTCGGTCATGGAAAAGGTCAGAGATGGTAAATAACGGACTCACGCTACCTACCACTAACACACAGCAAACATCAGGGCAGCGCCAAGCAGAAGGAGAACAGGAAAGCTGGGGAGAAAGGATTGAAATGCTCAGCTGCTCTTCACCCTTTAACACATCTGGATTTCCATACTGCTGTTCCCGTACCACACCTATACCCTCCTGCTCAGCCATCACAGGGCATCTTCAGGAAGCAACCTAATCTTGGTTACCAGCTCCGTGATGGACAGGCCACTACAACTGAGGGAGAAAAAATCTTTCAATGGCTCGATTCAGAGCCTGCTGTAAAAATGCACAGCCTGAATTTGCCTATCTTGAGCTTCCAACCTCCCAGTTTTACTCTGCCTTTACTGTGAGGTTAAAAAGCCATCTCCTTATGGGACAAGTTTCTTCTCCGCAAAGGAAATTGAGAACTATGACCAGATCACCACTTAACGGTCTCCTAGACGGAACAAATTGACCAAGCTCCCTACACCTTTCGGGAACGCTAGGAAGAGAGCTCATTCCATATGAGCCTTTTCAATACAGAAGCAACCTGGATCCAGTCCACTTTGTGCACTGAAGCTGAGCCTGGGTGTCCCTTGCTTTGTCCTAACCTCTTCACTCTTCACTCCTCTTTCCTTTCTTCTGCCTGCCCTGAACACCCATTACTCACGCTGTTTTACCAATGGCCATCACAACTCACTCCGTCCTCTCTTCACAGCGTTATCTTGTGCATTCTTTCTGTCTCACTGAGGCTCTCAGGGCAGGGGGGCCAGGTCTGATGTGTTTGTAAAAGCACCATGCACACCCGGTGTGACGGAAAGCTACTGCTAAAGTGTGTGTTTTCTCAATAAACAACGTAACCTGCAAGCCCCAGATATCTATATAACATCAAAGTCATTTTTAAAAAGAACAGCAATTTCTAAATATATCATCACAACCACAAAAAAAAAAAAAAGGAGCCTATTTATAACTGTAATAAAGATATTCTATTTGGGATGAGTCACACAGTTGCCGCAGCTCTATCAAGTTGCAACCGAATCTCTACCCATTGGTTTTATAATCATTCTTTTAAAGGCTGTAATACCTCTGAAGCTTACCCCGTGCCAGACCCTCGTTGTGGTACAGACCGCAACAAAGGGAAACAGAGAGTCTCTAATAAGCCCCACTTCGACCTAATATTGTCTAGAAATGACATCCTGGGAAAGATGCGCAGTACCAGCGTAATCTTAGCCGCGCTCGCAGGCACCAAAGCAATATTTTACTCTCTCTCCTAATGGACATTGATCAGAGAGTAGCTGAGCAAGCAACAGAATCCAATGCACATTTTTATGAAATCCCTTAAATTTCTTAGCACCTAATGTTTCATCTGTGAAATGGCACGTCAGAGGCTGGGAGAAAGTCATGTTCCCAGGCTGAAACTGAGGCTCCAAGTGGGCAACACGGAGCAGCATCTGTCTTGCTGCCACATCTGCACAGCCAATCTCTCTTCAGCAATACCAGGGACCAGCTGCAGCCAGAAGCTGGCTCTGAACAGCCCAAAGAGCTGCATCTGGTGGCAGTGCTGCGTGCTCAGGAGATGCGCCCTGCAGCAGGAGGCCAGAGAACTGAGCTCAAACCCGTGGGATGAGGTCTGCTTTGTACTGCAACCTCTGCATTTTTAATATGCCCAGGGAAAAAAAAAATAATATGCCCTAAAAAGCCACTGAAGCAATAGTCTTGTAACAGATCCATTGATGCTGCCTGTTCCGTTAGATGTCTTGTCATTTCACATGTGTAATTCGGAGTGAACCCCTCTGTACAGTGATTCAATAGCAGTGCCACGGGATGTGCTCACACACCCTCTGCTTAGGAAAGATTTCCATCCTTTACCCATTTTAATCTTCAGGTAGAGAAGGGGGTGGTTTTTCATCTGGCACCGTGCTGCCACGCTTTCCTGTTTGCCCTGATGTCCCACGGGGATCGTCCTCCACAGCAAACCGCTGCCCAGGAAGAAAACACGCTTGAGCCTCGGCTCTGGCAGTTGAAGCTCACACTCCTGCTAGAGCTCAGGCCTCTTTATGCCTTTCTGACCTGAACTGGTTCTCTTTGCTGTAAGACAGCAGTTCCCAGCTGAGCACGAACAGAATCATGAAGCCTTTGTCTTCTGGATTTACTGGTACCACCCAGCCACCCCAGTGCTGGAGAAGTGGCTGCGTAGCATCGGTTTGTTACCCAAGCCTTGAAAACAAGGTCTTGACATTACTGCCAGCTTGACGGTACCGCTGAACACCCCTGTGACCGGGGCGAGTCATCCTTTTAGTCTTTATGGATGCTAGAGACCCGTGTCGCAGAGCTCCACCGCTCCCCATGGAGGCACTGCAAACCAGTGCCATAGGAAAGGGAAACGCAGACCCACCCAGCCCCAGCTGCCCTGGCTCGCCTTCACATGGCACACACCGCCAGCTCCCTCGGGAAGGACGCGCTTTTAATTTGCTGGTGGCAGGAGGAACCCAAGCACGGCGGCTGGAGTATTGGCAGGGCTGTTTTCGCATCCTCAGCAAGTCACCCCTATGCCTCCCTCCATCAGGTGCAACGTAAATCCAGACCAGTGCCTGCTCCTTTTCATTAAGAGCCCTGAGCTCACTGCAGAGAAGATGAAAAGGGTTAGTCATTATCCATTACATGTGACCCACTCGCTTGCTGATGGGCTGGTTTTCATCTCCCTGCCCTGCCTGTAGGCAAGCATCCCCCAGCACCCTAATCTCCTTTTTTTTTTTAATTCTCCACCATTTATTTTCCTGGGGGCCTTGGCGGCAGCCGGCTCCATTCCTTCCCGGTGCCTCCCAGCGCTGCAGATTCAGAAGCATTAAAAGGTTCCAGCTCCTGCTAACAAATTCCAGAAAGCCTGACCGTCTGCTATGATGAAGCCGGCATAGGAAGGATTTGAGAAAAGCAAGCTGGGGAGATGAGGAGCACGGCCACATCCTGGAAACATGAAAAGGTGACCCGGAAAGGGAGGTGGGGGGCATGTGGAAGCCCATTAAATGAGGGCTTATCATCCGATTTATGTAAATCACTTCGAATGCCTTCATTTATTGGGAGTATTCAGCTGCATTACTGTTTGCCTTTGGTCTCCTAATTTGGTTGCTAATGTTTAAGATGACTGTTGAAATTAATTCGAAATTAATGTTCCTATATAATTACTTAATGAATCTCACATTCACTGCCCTTAGCTCTCAGTCGACAAAGGATCTCACCCACTGCACGTAAGAGGTTGGAATACCGACTGTGATTTTAAAACGGTTGCTAAATTATAGTTTGCAAATATTTTACATTTATATCACACACTTCATCTTGAAGGATCTCGGTGTGTTTGAAATGTTACATAACATTCATTCTTTAGTAAAATTCCATCACAAAAAACTTTCTGGGCATCAATCTTCTTACTTCCCTGCATGCCTTGGAATTAAAGCAAATTTAGCTGTATTATTATGCAAACACAAAATCATACCTGCATTAAAAGATTATTATTAGGGCTGTAAAGTCAGACACTTAAAAGATAGGAAATACTGGAACTGGAACTCTGTGCCATATAAATTCCTTTTTCCGTGCATACCTATTCCTACAGTCTTTAATTTTATGATCATATATTTTCCTATACTCACCCCCTCCCTCAGGGGACTTATTAGTCCTTGTTAGCATTCAAGAAAAAGCAGGATAAGAAAAAAAATAAGGTTCAAGAAAAAGCTAGCGGGGGAAGGTAGCGACTTGTGGAGTCCTTTCCTCATTCCTCACCAAAGCTGCAAAGGTTTTAATGTGTGTTCCTCCTTTTCTGGGTGGCTGACTTGATACCCCATAAATCCCGATCGGCAGAAATGCTGAATACGCACAGCAGTAACCGAAGCTAAAGAAACATTCGAACGCGCGGAGCATTTTACACGAACGCCAAACCCAGTGAAACACGAGGTCCTGCAGTCTCACACCAAGCACTGAAAATAAGCGTGTCCTTCAAAGGGAGGGAAAACCTTTCCCCATCTCCCAGGGCCGGCAGGAAGCGTGTTAGAGCGTTTGCCGAGACCCAAACACACACAGCACAGCATGTGGACACGGTGCAGTAAGCGGGGAACAGGACACGTTGTGACCCAGGAGCAGAAAACATCTAGGGAAGCTTTTCCTGCCGTTGTGCAAGCTGGGCAAGGGAGGCCAGGACCCAAAAGGAGAAGAGCAAGCGTTCTCCTGAGACAAAAGAGCTGAAGCGAAGGCTGTCCAGACAGTCTTACTTCAGACTGCTCACCGGCTTGGGTGCTTGTGACTTTGCATTTCTTCTTTGGTGTCTTCTTGCATTTCCTCTTTGGTGTCTTCTTGCATTTCTTCTTTGGTGTCTTCTTGCCGACGCGGTGGTGTTGAGTCACAGGCTGGATTTGATGGTCTCAAGAGCTCTTTTCCAGCCTCAACAATTCTGTGATTCTGTGAGAGCGTCAAACTCGAGTGCAATCAGGCACCCTTCAGAGCTTTCCTCTGAGTTAGCTGAGCCGAGCTTTGCCTTGGGACGTCCTCAGCATTTAGGCCAGAGCAAGCCAACTGTCCCCACGCTGCAAAATGCCACCTCCGTGGCAGAGGAGAGCTGTACATGCATGCCACACACCCTGGCATCTCTCAGACTAACCAAATCTCAGCTGAGGGCCAGGCCAGTGAGGTTAGGTCCCCAAACCACCTCATTGTGACCTGCACCTCCTTCCCACACCAGGGAAACCAGTAACTCCACACCCAGACAACTGCCACACCTCCACAAGTCGTCCTACTTTCTGAATGAGAAAACTCAACTTCTCCTGCGCTCAGGTATTCGTTAAATCTCCTTCTCTCCACCCTTGCCAGGCCGCAGATCCTGCTTCCTAAATCCCTGTCTTCTCTCAGCACATCCCTCTCCAAAGCGTTAACATCTCCCACATTCTGCAGCTAACCAGGATCACTCCAGGAAAGACCTCCAAAGAAAATCTGTCCCACCACGGTCAATCTAAAAAACTCAGACCTCCAAGCACGTGGCAAGATAAATTCCTTCCGAAGTTGTATGGCAGGTAAATTAGGGTGAATTGCTACAGCGACACCCCGATCAACCACCTCAACTTCCCTCTAGAACACTAAAGCTGTCAAGGATGAAAAATAATGGGGAAAAAAAAAAATCTTTAACTTGTCTCAAAAGCAGCTAGGTTTTAACATTTTTAGAAAGAAATGAAACAGCCAATCTGAAGCAGAAAGGTCATTTTTATACTAGAAAGCCATTTTTATACCAGCATATACCCCTACCCATTGAAAGTTTGAGAACAGGTTGAGATCATTTCAGCCTCAGGTCATTTTAAGCTCAAAAGGAACCGCATGACCACACAATGAACTTAAGGGCAAAAGAAATGAAGAGTGGTAATTACACAGGCCATGAGCCTCCACGACATCCTTAATTTTGCAATAAGCTGCAGCACTTTGCATGCGACTTCTAATTTACTTCTTTGCAACAAATTCTCTTACGCAGACAGCACTACGCGACCGTATCATCAAACCCACCTTCCAAGCAGACCATTTTTTTCTTTTTTTCTGTTTTCCAGCCGAAAGTTGTCATTACAAAAATGCAGAGCCAACAGCCTACCTCAGCTTAGGCTTCCCTTTCCAGTTCTGCTCTTGCGAAGGCAGCAGAAACAGATACTAACACAAGAAAACCATGGCTCAGCAAACGCTAAGATTTCTTGAGGCAAAGGTTCTTTTCCACCTCCACGGCTTCTTCGGTTTTGCGGACCCATTCAGACGGCAGCGGAAGGTATCGGTCTTTACAGAGCTATTTTCAGAAAGCAGGTAAGGGTCACAGTGAATCCTGCCTCCACCATAAATACAGCCTCACCTGAATAATTTGGGGAGGGAGAAGTTTCCTAACACTTCGCTTTAATAAATGAAATTGTAGCATAAGACAGTTATTTAGCTGACAGGGTTAAAGCATTTAATACCATTACTGCATGTCCATCAACTAATGCCTTTATTGTGAAAGCTCACTTTAAACAATGATTACGTCTCTGCTTCTCTACAGTAAACTGCTGGAAAAGCAAGCAGCTAATTCAAATACCATGAGTACATAGCTGTATTTGCCCTTTTACTTAAAAAAAATAAATTTTTAGTTTGCAGTTATGGCCTACAATTCCAGGATCACCCTACCTCCCCGTCTTCGTGTACACCAGCTTGAACAGTTCCTCTGGGGAGGGCTCACGGAATTGGTAATTTCCCCCTTGTGTTTTCTAGTTCAGAGTAATGGAATCCAGTCACTGCTCTGTCTATCTGGCAACTATTTATTGGCCTCCATGAAATGAGTTGGAAGTTTGATTTCCGTTCTCAGCAGGCATGTTGCAGTGATACAGACTAACTGCTGTAACTGGCAAATTGGAGGCAATTTGAGCAGAGATTCCTAGGCTTAAATAAGCAAGAGAACAGAACTTTCCACCTCCAGAAAGGTCTCATCTCTTAACAGACTGGAGTAATGACAGGACAAGATTGGAGAGTTTGGATTTCTGCTGTTGCAAGATGCGCCTTAAATTGAGTTTTACCTTTCAAGCCTGCCTGACTGACACCCGCATGAAATTACTAATAAACCAAGTCGCTATGAACTAAAACCTCGGAGGCAAAACAAGCTTTATCGGTCCTCAAAACGCCTTTCTACCTCTGCTGCGCCTTAAACTGGAACACAAGAGAATTTTATTTCTTTTTGACATCTCTATATCTCCTGCGACAGACACACTTCACCACTTTTCGTTCTGTTAACACTTATTTAGTTCCCCGTGACGGAAGCGGGTGCAACACCATCACGCGTGGCACTGCAGAACTGAAATACAAGTTGCCAGGTTAGTAGAGGCTGAACATAGGAGAGAGCTAAGATTAAAAACTTTATTTTTATACAAAACAATAATAAATCCAAGCAGATCATGAACTAAGTGTGTCTTCTCATTTCCCACCCGTTCTTCTTTTTCTCAATATAGTCTATCTGCAGTTCAATGTTCAACTACTGCATCCATATTCAGCAAAAACTATGAGGTTTCCATCTTGTATCCATGTTTTTCTAATTCAGCTCTGTAGAGAAAAAGAGAGAGAGATATTAAAACATACAGATAAGAATTGTCATACATTTGCATTTTTAAAAATTCGATGTACTGCACAATAGACAAACACGTTAGAAATAACATGAATGTGTCACGCTCATCGCAACAACCTTAACCTCACTCACTCTGTAGTTCTTAAAGTCTTGGATCACTAAAAGAGGCTTCTAAGTGAAAAATTCTAATACTTGTTTTATTCATAGTTATTGTCCTCTGACCCACCAGGGCTGGAGTACAACGACATGGCGCAAAGCAGCACCCGTGAGCCTGCGACAATTCCAGACACGCTAGAAAAACCAAAATATTGTCTTATACCAGTTATTCTCACAATTTTCTTAAACCAAATGAGCTCACTAATCTGAGCAATTTAAATGCACGTACTCCCAAAATAATTGTGATTTTTTTTTCCTTTTTTTTTAACATAAAAATACCAGACTGCACTATTTTCAAATCTTGGTGCAATATACCTTCCAGTGAACAAGTCTGAAGGAAAATGCTGCAGTCCTCCACTTCTAAAATTACACTACTAGCTACATAAACTAGTCTGAAGAGTTTTTTGCATCCCTTTAGTTGCAGCCAGGGCAGCAAGTCAGCAACCACAAATGTTATCGCTCCTGCCCTGTCCCCACTTTGCTTCTCACCTGCCTCCAAACACACCGGCCAACCCTACACCTTGTTTTGTCTTAGCATACATGTCTGTAGATACAGTAATCCAAATAATCCAAAAAATATTTCAGGCTAGTTTACACAGCAGTGTAATTTTAGAAACGGAGGCCTGCAGCAGCAGTTTCTGTCTAAAGACAAAATAAAAACATGCTGCAACCAAGCAACACTACAAACTATCATTTTAATGCTACTACACCCTCACCCATACCACAGGCTACAATTAACGCACAGTTATTGAAGGTTTGTCAAGAGAAATCACGTTTTTCAGGAATTCCGCTACCCTTTGAAAGACTGTTCCACTACACATCAACTTGTCCAATATCACACTTCAACTGCCCTTCAATCTTACAGAAACAGCTACAGCAGCAGAGAGGTTTTTTTATCTTCTACATAAAAGATCACTTTCACCTGAGTACATGGGAGATCAGCCCGGAAACTGCTCAACCAGACTGCGCTACGGATAAATTTGCTCTTCAGGCAACATACCGAGGGATTAATTATAAAATGTGACTTTGTGTTGACGCTTGAAACAATTTAAATTATAATTACGCATCAGGAAAAGGATTTACTGAAACTACAAATGACAAAGAGGATTAAAGGACTGGATTAGAGGTTCTCAAACTGATATAACTTTTTTTAAAGCGTGCAATGAACAATTACTTTGCTACTGTTGCTCGTAAACAGCACGCTCACCACACACAAGAAGTGAACCTTAACGTTAATACAGACAACTCAGTTCCAGAAAATTTGTCCATTTGGACAAAGGACAGCAATGCTGTTTGAAGGTATCGAAAAAAAAAAAAAAGTGTAACATACTTTGCATACCACATAGCACAGAGGAGAATCTTATATCCCCTGCCATTAATCTTCATAGTACAATTCAGAATTTCTACACACATATGGAAAAGCTGACACTTTTGCAATTAACATGAAAAGAATTTATTCACGTTGCACTGAGAAAGTGTCAACGGCATCACGATTCGCAGAGATCTTTGTCCTGTTTAAGCTGCGTAACACAGCAAAAGCCTGAGCGCACCAATGACACGAGGCGCATTTCAGGGCTCACAGCACAATTATTAAAAGATGAAATGGTGATCAGTACTTCACTGTGCTGTAACCACTCAAGTCTGGTTCTGAAAGGCCTTAGACAGAAAAGCACAAAGCAGAGCTTTCATGTATTTCACTTTCAGCTCCCCATTTTTTTCAAGTAAGCAGATTTCCAACTTTCAGCTGGTAATTAAACAATGCCACTTTAAACAAGCTTCTAGAACCTCAAGGTAAAAATAAAACGACCTTAGCTGATTGGAGAAATCATCTTCTACATTGTCATCATCCCAGTTGTCTTCCCAGACATGTGCATCTTCATCTTCATCTAAACCAGTCCAATCTAAAGACAAACAAAAAAAGCTATAAATACTGTTTGTTGCATCGCTTTGGTACCGTGTCTTATTGACAAAGTAGCTCGGCCTTTGGCCAAGGCCAAAAAGCACAGAAAGATGTAAATCACACCTCACAATTTCTTGAATTATAACAAAAATGCAAGTTGGTAAAAAAAAAAATGAATCTTATTATGGCTTGCAGGATTAGACATTCAGAAGAGACACGTGGTATTCAAATGGACAAGCTGTAGCACCATAGTAAAAAAAAAGCAATAAAATACTGTTTGTTGCATCGCTTTGGTACCGTGTCTTATTGACAAAGTAGCTCGGCCTTTGGCCAAGGCCAAAAAGCACAGAAAGATGTAAATCACACCTCACAATTTCTTGAATTATAAAAAAAATGCAAGTCGGTAAAAAAATAAATGTGGTATTCAAATGGACAAGCTGTAGCACCACAGTAAAAAGAAAGCAATATCAAGTACTTGACTCTTTAAAAACTCATAAAAAAGTGTACAATTCCAGCTTTGTATTTCAATATTTTCTTTCCCTGATTAAAAAAGTAAATATATTAGCAAATGCTTTTGCCAGAACACATCCACATAGATCCTCAGTTCTCTCAGATCAGCTGCAGACGCTCTGTGGATAAACACCAAAACCATATCTGTGATGCAGAAGCAAAAGCAAATTGAGAGAGGCACCTGCAAACAGCAGTTGCTGCCCGTAACCACCTTCTGGGTTCTGGAAACAGCAGAAGCTGCTTCCTTACAGAGGCAAGACACTAAATGTCGATTTCCCAACCTAACTTCTGTTTTTCCTATAGTAATCTGGCCCATCTCCCTCGATGAATTACTGATCACTCAATGCATTTCTGTACAGAAATAAACATTAAGCTCAAACTAATGAGTTAGTGAAGAAAAATAACACAAAGAAAAAAGCAGGAAGGCTCAGAATCGATGTGTAAATACAAGTCAGTTTACCTCACTGGGGAACACAGTTTCTCAGGTGTTTTTTTTCTACTGACAGGCACCAAGTTTTCCTAATGCTGCCAATATAAGACACACTCCCCTTTTGACACGCGTAACCTTGCATTTCTCAAAATCTATCAGTACATCTTTAAAGAGATATAATTACTTTTCCCCTTACAGTTCTAGGAACTATCTGCTGCCCATCCAGAGAAAGCTTTGAGGACTGAGGCCCAAGGAACATGATGAAGTGTTGACAAAAAAATACGGGAAAAGATTAAAAACTAATTCACTGTGAACAACTAACTTCCTAAGAATGATCAAGGTTGGGCCTGGCATGTTCTCCTCCTTTTTCTAACACTGACAGGCAATGAAATATTTGATACCAACCAGGACAGGAAAATCCATTTGTAACTGATTCACGACACGCACATAGAAGGCGTTACAATTAAACTACCCTACTCAAACAAATTATATAATAGGAAAAGATGAAGGAGCATAGAAATCCTACTGGTCCTAAGGACAGCAAAAGAAGGAACTGGGAAGAAAAGATGAAGGAATAATGCAGTAAATTATTTAAAAAGCATTATTTTAATTTAGTTGTACTGCTAGTTACTCAAAAGAAATTATTTCAGTACTATCTGCAACAAGCTTTGCCTATTTATATGCAATGGATTTTTTTTTTCCCCCAAGATTAAAGTCTTACTACTCACATTATTTATCTGGATTTCAAAGATACAAAAAATAAAGCTCAAAATAGTTAAAAAAAAAAAAAAGCAAACCCACACTTTTCTCTCTACTAACATACAAGTAGCTCGGACAGATCTACAAATTTGAACAAAGTCATAGCAACCAGTACCCAGCCCAACAAACAGCAGCTTCAGTCCTAAAAGGTCAGTTGGGGAGACTGCAAAAACACACTCCAAAATCACACCGAACGAAGAAGAGTCACAAAGGCTCGTGTCGTCTTCCACACTGAGGGGTGACACTGAAAATAAAGCCTGAATTATATTTTATCGCTGTATCAATAAGATTCTATAGTATCTGTATACTGACACTACACACCAGAATTGCATATTAAAGTTATTTCTCCCAGCTACATTATATACCTGTGACTAAACAACAGTCAAAAAAATAATATAGCATGATCTGGGATTGAAAGTATTAAGAACACTGGAGAATTTGCTACTATTAAGTATTACTAATATATACCCAAATTACAAAATCATGGTTGGACTGCTTTAAGAAAAGAGTAATTTTAATACGCTGATCACTCATTGACATATTCTGCACTTGGAAAAGGAAAACAAAAAACCAGGTTTTAGAGAATAATAAAAAACAACTAAAAATCCTATAATTTTACACATTACATTTTGCATTCTGAAAACCATTGTACAAAAAAAAAAGTTCTTAAGTGACCAATTCACATTGCTATACTTCAAATAAAGCGTTCTATAAAAAGTAGGACATACCTGCTTTCAATATACAAATTTGTTTTGGTAAATTATTTGAAGAGAAATTCCAGGTTTCAATTAAAAAAAAAAATCCCCAAAAGCCAATGATTTTATCCCTTAACCCAAGCTTGCATTCCCTAATTTCCTTTGGATAAAAAGTGGGTAATAGAACGGAGTTTTTGTGCTGCACAGAGAGGGGTGTTTCAGTCTGAAAGAAGAACAATTTGGAATGGGTTTGAGCACACAGTTATCAGGATTGTTTCCCAGGCACTGAAGACAACATTCGAAGTGGTCTGAACATTCTTTATGACATCTCGAAACTATTCTCTCACTTGCAGATTGAAACGGGGCCTCGCAGATCAGCAAGCAGCTCGACTGCAGCCACTCTTTAATGAATCGCTCTTTTACTCGGGAAGTTTGCACAGCCCTTGGTTTAAGTAGTACAGCTAGATTCAAGTTAAATTAATTTCACTTTCTGTAACAGCAACTCAGGGCTCTGACCGACCCAAGGTTTCGAAGCATCCCTTCCTTCATCCCTACTGCAAAATGCTTAATTTACATTAAAGAAGACAAACATTAAATAACATTAAACGAAACAAACATTTTTTGCTTGTTTAGCAAACACATATGGGAAAAAAAGTATTCTCAGTTTAGTTTAACTATTGTGTCAACTACGTTAATGCATTTTTCTGTCAGTAAGTGCAAAAACACTTTATTTGCAGGCACTGAAGGATTCAGAACCCCTAAGGCTTGACAGGCCACTAAAAGAAACCACAGGTAACACAGGCAACGAACCTGGACACGTCACCCATCGTGTTTTACACAACTTCTCATCACCTACAATCTGAGAGAAGGACATAAAGAAAACCACCATGCCCTAAAAGGAGTCTTTTTGGACTGCCCCTGCCGAAGGCCACCGAGCTGTCTCCTTGGCACCTGATTTCACCTCCTCAGCGGACACATCAACACCGGCGGGAAGCAAACCTACACACACCTGGCCTTCACAAAGCGGGGAGATCCGGAACAACTGCGGGGCGCATTAGGCTGCCTTTCCACGCTTTCTGCGGTTTCCAGCCCTCAGTCCTCCCTCTCCCTCTCGCTTCTCCAGAGCCGAGCACGATGACACAGCGCTTCCCCCGCC
>NW_009718712.1:0-47059 GCF_000703405.1 Apaloderma vittatum | reverse complement strand
CCCCTTAATCCTCACCCACAGACTCTCAACTAGCTCCTCATCTGTGCCTGTACAGTACTCAGTACATTATAGCTGCTCTCTCATGTAAAGAGCAACACCACCACCATGCCTGGCTGGCCTGTTTTTCCTGGAAAGGAAAATGTGGCCTTCCATGACCACATTCCAGTCATGTGAGCTGTCCCATCACGTCTCTGCAATTGCCATGAGATCATAATCTCCTGACCGAACAGAGGTTTCTAACTCTTCCTGCTTATTCCTCACATTTAGTATAAAATAATACTACTAATAATAAATATAATACTAACATGGTTAAAATCTGTCCGAGTGTATGACCAAGAGAGGCCAGCCTTGGAGAACATGCACATGGTCAAACTCTTCTATGATTTTTATCATTGCTTAGCAATGAACAGTAATAAGCGTGTGCAATGTTCTGGATGGCTGCACCTCTGTTGGGGTACCATACCTGTTACTGTCATTTCCTTTCACTCTCCTTTTGGCTCCAAGTCTGGCCATTGCAAAACCAGAGCCTGGCCTCTGAGTCAGGCCTCCTTTCTGAATCCACTCATGACCTTCTCCATGAGGTCATTGCTCCTACGGTTCTTCCCACTTGGATCTTGCACTCATTTTTTTCCATGCTTTCCATAACTTTCTCTTCTTGGTGTTTGGAGTCAGACCCACGGAGAAAGGAGATTAAATATAATTTTTATCTTTTGTCTTTATATTGTAACTGATTCAAAACCTTACCAAATCACACGTGCTGCATTTGATCACTCTGCTTCTGAGCTATTTCTTCCGTCCTTCACAAAGGTTTCCTGTGATCAGACACTGTCTAGGTCCAGCTTGCTCTCAAACTAGACAGTGTTTGGGGGTGGGTGTCACTCATACAAGAGCATGTCTTGCGTAAATTCATTCCTGAGGACCCATACTGTGCGGGATAGCAGCAGTATTCCTTCCTACCCCCTTCTCTGTGGGAGCAGTCACTGGACATTTTCAGTTTTGGACCTGAGCTCCCTTTAGAGTGTGGTACTGTGGGAGGAAATTGAGCACAAGAACAGGGTATAGGTAGGCTGAATCATCTTTGCAAGGTGTCTGCACTATAGGTAGTCAGGCTTCCTTGGTGTCTCCAAAATGCCAGGGATTTCTAAGAGTCAGCCTGTTCTGTGAGACTGCTCATTAACAATAAGTGCCTGCCACCTTCAGTGCGGACTGACTGTACTGCATTCTACGCTAGTGCCTTCCACCATCAGTCTGACTGCTGTTAAGTCAGGAATTATTTCTTCAATACCTTTCTCAGGCCAGGGTCTCACACTATAGGCTCATGCTGGGGATTTTCCCATGACTTGAGTGCTGTACCTGTTATAAGCAATCCCTTGATCTTCCAGGGAGAGAGCTGCAATGAGCTGTGAGGGCTGAGGAGATAAGTTGTGGAGTGGAGTAAGTGTACTAGAGGATTTGTTGGTATTTCTTGCAGGTTAATGCAATTACTAACAATAAAACCTCCCCAAAAGAAAGATAATGGAGTTTCCCTTTCTTTACCTACACATTAATACTGCTTCTTACACATATATGATAGATAGTAGCTAAATATTGAAGATGAGTCAGCTCAAACTTATATTAATGGCTGCAGAGAATAATAATAGATTACTATTTCAATCAAGAGATCTTGAAAATGCAATAGGGCAGCTAACATTTCAAGACAGTTATGTTTGTCTCTGTTCTTACAATCTTTTCCTTTTCCTTTTCTGTACATAGGTCCTATATGAAACTTCTGAAGAGATTTTATTGTTTTGTCTGTGTGAGAAGAGGAATTACACTATGGTGGAAGAATGGGGCTTGAAGGATCTGGCATAATTTTCTTTTTTACTGCATTTTTAATTCCTAGTGTTTGGCTCTGTCGCTTAGCTATGCGTTCCTGCCAAAGGAAATGGCAGGTGATGGTAGGTATGCTACCTTTCCTTCCAGAAGAGTGTAATCATTTTAGGATGCATACCACTTAGCTGATTTGCTGAATATGAAGAACTGTTAGAATATTTGCTTTGAGTGAGCACATGTTAACATTTCTCTGTATATCTAAGACGGTTTGTTCAAAGCTATCTGTGTGTGTGAGGTACTGTCATGGGCTTACACCCTTCCTGTGTGAAAGCATCTCCTCCCCACCCAGATGTAGTAGCGGTGGCATGACTCTTTTCCCAACCTCTGTCTCTTTTACTCATTTTCATTAAAGTATCTTTTTTGCAGTGACTTTCTCATCCTCTGTCTTTTTTCAGTCCATCTTTCAAAAATGTCTTGCATGAGGGATGGAGGATGAACAAAGAATGATTGTGACTTAAAAAAAAAAAAGCATATATATATTTATCTGCTGGCTGATGAAGCTAGTAATTTGAAAGTTGATTGTGAGGAAAAAAATGGTTTGTGATATGAAGCAAACATGCAGTGGATACTAGAGACATGATATCCACTTTTGAAATGAACTACCCTGAAATGAACTAATAAATAACCAACATACCTGCCTAATGTGTATGGGGTCCCATGCATAGTACAAATAGACCACGGTAGCATGCTGTTAGAAAGGTGTTATTTTTACCCCTACTGTCTGGAAGAAGATCTACATCTGTGGTAACTCTGGCAGACAAGCCACTTCAGCCCTCCTGCATATGGATCAGAGAAGCCAGAATGCTCCTTTGCCTTGACAAAGGTAAGGTATGTTTTCCTTCCAACACTGAATTGATGCATCCTTGCTCTGACTGAATTCGA
This sequence comes from Apaloderma vittatum, assembly GCF_000703405.1. Taxonomy (NCBI): domain Eukaryota; kingdom Metazoa; phylum Chordata; class Aves; order Trogoniformes; family Trogonidae; genus Apaloderma; species Apaloderma vittatum. The sequence continues at coordinate 44,305 of NW_009718712.1, read as the reverse complement.
GAGGATATGAGCAATTCTCCTCTCCCAATATCCTTTTTTTGACCCCTAGATAGTGGGAAACGCTGCCACCATTTACCCATGCAGCGACTCTCTATCTTATTGCTACCCCATAAAACATACCCTTAGAAAGGATGAAGAGTTGTCAGTTTGTAGTCTGCACTGTCACTTTGCAAACTCTAAATAATAGTCATACTATGGCATGCTGTAAAAGTACCTTGAGATAAGCCTGCCTAAGTTCAGGACTGATATTTGTTTCAAGATAAAATTTCAGTATGATTTTTTTTAAAAATTTTTAATCTTATAGAAATCCAAAGAATGGCGTTCAAAGTGAACCCACAGACACATTGTTAAACCAGAAATGGAAAAATGAATAAGTTTATTTTCAGCTGATTTGCTTGTATTTGTAGCTGAGTTAGACCTTCATGTAGTTCTCCCATACAAGTATTAATCTGATTCGCTGGGTTTTGAGATCTTAGAGAATCCTAGCACAAGTCTGAACAGAGTACATGCAGTGTCTCAACAGAGTGCTTAATTCTCACTCAGACTGCAAAAAGCACTCTAAAATTCTTGGCTTTTGCGTTTAATAGACTGAGCTTGCTTAAAACTTGAGTTCTAGAGTTTGAGCTCTGGTCTTCTGTGATTAATATGCTGTGCTTATCAATGCAGAAAAACATGGTGCTTGGGCAAGACTTGGGCAAGAAATGCCCTAATCATGATACACTAATGGAAAGTCAGGCCCTGGAAAATAAACAAAAAATAAACAAACTATATGTCAGTGTTCTTTCCCTTCTTTTCTACCCTGTCTAGTTTCACTTTCAGAGCTGTTCCAGAAGCTGCTGGTGGGTTCCTTTATGTGTGTGCCTGGTTTTACATCTGTTGATGACTGACTTCTTTCGCATCTTTTTTTTTTTTAAAGCAGAACCTAAAACAGCAAAGACTGTTCTCCTGCAGAGACACTGCCCTCCTCCAGGACAGACTGAAAGGCCCCAGAGAGATGCTTGTCTGCTCTCCTTAGACAGGTGAATTAATCCCCAATGGATAGCAAAGAAGGGTGAGTGAGTTTGAGGAGACTTTCTCATCAAGAAACATAAGAAAATTAACTTCTTAAAACATCTTCCAAGCAGTGTAGCAAGCTTTCTCATGGCTGTGGACTGCATCAGAAGTTGTCTGGAGAGCCCGGTGTTTAGTTCCATGGTGAAACATGTTATTCTCCAATCCTTATTCTCAGATGCCACTGACAAGAGTCTTGTGCAGTTTCTAAGTTCTGTGAGGTCTATTAATGAGGCTGTGTCACTTTTGCAGATGAAAAATAAAAGAAAGCATGTTTTTGGCAAGTTTAGGTTGGGAGCTCAGTGTCGGAATTAGGGCTGGAAACTGGAATGATCTTTCAACTTTCTTGCAGATAGTTTCTAATTACCTTCACAAAATTATGGTGAGAACCACTATCCATGAGCAAGAACAATTGGAGATGCCTCATCACTTCAGGTGTGGGTTGCCCTGGTATTGCAATTGGTTATTACATCAGCTATCTTGATTTATTTTGTTAAATCCATCCACAAGAAACTCAAGCCATTTCATGTCATCTAACAAGCAACTGTGCAGGAATTGTGGCTTTCGTTACTTATTAAGCTGAAATGGCTGTGAATTGACCACATAGAGGTATAAGGCTTTGTATCACACTGTCAATCTCTTGGACTGCTGAGCACACCTATATATATTTTAGTGTTCAGAACAAAGCACTTCACTGAGATCCACTGCTAATCCTCTACAACCACCTCCATCACATCAATAGCTGAAAAGACAGGCTCTCATGAAATTGAGGGAAAAACAAATAAGAAACACGAGAGCACAGAATGTGGGTAAACCTGAAGGGTTGCTCAATAATTATTGTATCAACTGAAGAATAGTAACAGTTCTTTAGAAATGAAACCACATCTCACTTGACTATTTGACTACCTTGTCCTAGGGGCCTCAGCTGAAGTTCTGACATCATTGTCAGCACATTTCTTGTTTCAGGCTCACCAAGTTTCCTGCTGTGGAAGAAAAACTGGCTAAAAAAAGAAAACTGCTAGAGCTTAAAAGCACTCTGTTAGCAAAAGCCAGCAGTGGAGGCCTTGGCTGATGAGTCATTTCACACAAATAAGTGCCACACTAATCAATAAGAAATACTATAAGGGGCATTCATGGGCAGGAAGAAGAAAAATCAAAGCCATGGGGATGCTAAGAATGAGAAAAACGAGGAGATCTGCGTGCATATGTACGTTTGTGTGTTAGTGTGTGGGTACTTGTGTGTATGAGATCAGAAAAGTGGTGGAAGTTGGATAGAGGGGTAGTTTATTGCAGTATGCTGTTCTAGGGGGTAAGAAAAGGTCTCCAACAACTCTGTGGCTTCCAGCCTTCTCTGTGATAATACCTTATCTAAGGGTTTCATAACGAGGAACTGTGTGACATTTTCATCACATATTTATGACTTGCTGTAGAGATTGTTTCGTAGGCATTTGGAAATCCAGTCACTAACACAATTGGCTTTGTTATTCTTAGTATGAATTCTGCCATTACATATCTGTTAAGTATGTATTGGCAATTTATTGACATTGCTATTCAAATTAAATTCTTGAGTAATTAGTCACCAGTGGATTTGCTTTCCCAAGTTGCAGCAATATGTCTCAAAATCTTTTCAAGCTTCTTCCAAGCTTCTCTCATTGGCATTTTTCCAAGATGTTTCTTAAGAACAGGCACTGAAGCTGCTATTTAGAACATATGGTGATGATGTGTTTGTATGTTCATTAAATCAAGATACCAATGAAAGAAAAGTGTAAGGCTTTAAGTTCCTTTTAAATGAAATTGTCAACCTAGATATCTATTGCCTGTGCTGAAATCCAGCCTGAAATGACTTGTAAGCAGTGCTCTGTTATGATGACAAATTAATTCACATCATACTTTGATCACTGCTTGAAAAGTTTTCAGACATCAATTTCCAGCAGTTGCATTTAGAAAATGAGAATTCAGTTTGGAGCCTCAGATTCAGAACAACAAAAGCAGAAGTGCCTTCACGTAACTGGTATGCAAACCTCTAGAAAAATGCAGGGAATTCAACAGAAGTTTCTTCCATATGTAAGTAAAAGAATTTCAGCAGTACTGGACGATATATACAATTAACGTTCTACATATCACTCACTTTACACGAAGCTTGATGTGTTACTATTGCCCGTGTGCACAAATGCATGCACTCACATGGAATGTTTCTGTCTGTCTGTCTTTTACCATTGGTCTGTCTTCTTGCCATGTAACATGTCAAAAAGGAAATGAAAAAGGGAGGGGGAATGAATGTGGCTTAAAATAGAATAGCATTATGTTAGCCAGGCTAATAGTGAAGGTGAATTTTGGAAATATAGTTCTGTATATCTAATGTTTACCACTTGACTACTCATGCCTCAGGCTCAAAATGCATAATAATGCAAATTAAAACACGGCAAACGGAAGAGCTAGAATTGCAAAGATAACCATACCTAATGCAAAGTATGACAGAACATCTGCTCTTTAATTAATCTTACGTAAAGACTGAAGCTGTGCATTAAGATGCAGAGTGTTTATGACAACTCTTTTTTGTAGTTAACATGCTCCTGGCCTCCCTCATGTAATTGTTTCTGCTTTGTAACACACATAAAGCTCTGATAAACAACAACAGCCACCTAGAAATAAAAATGTTGGGAAGGGAATGGTTCAGAAACACAAATTCAGGATGTTTCCAGGGAAGCATAGGTATAGTATTTAAGTATGCGGAAGTGGATTTTGATAATGATGAGAAGAATCTAACATCTGGTTTTGAAAGTACGCTAATGACAGCTGAAATCCTGTGTTTAAGATTAAAAACAAAGAAAAGCAAGAAAGCCCCTTTCCTTTAACGAGTCCTCAATTTTTAGGTGGTTAATTCGAGATGTGTTTCAGGCATCAGATTTTCAGAAAGCATTCAGGCCTCTTTTCCACTGCCTTTCAGCAAAGGACGGCTACTTGGCAGTATTTTTGTTTAGCTACTCCAAATTACAACTGATTTCTGAAGCTCTTTACCATTTATTCAGTTTCCTGTTCATCACGAATGCATGCAGGTGTTTGTGTGGATACAGTTGCTACAAATAGAGAAAAGTCTATCTGAAACCTGTGCATTCATCTTGCTAAAATGGTTTCCTTATTCCAGGATGATTTATTTTACTTTATTTTATTTTACTGAAGGAGTAGTTATCTGGTTATCAACATGGATATGGTTGCACTCTGACGGACAAACTGAATGGAGACCAATTTGGAGACTATTTGACCAACTAATTTGCCTAAATCAAGATAATTGTAACATGTTTTAGATAACTGTTAAAAACCTTTTTGTCTTCTGTCTCTGTTGAGCTGGGTATGAAACTGCTCTTGGCCTCAAAACAAAGGTAAGTAAGAAAGCAGCCACAGCAAAAAAAAAAATGAGAAGAGTTATCAGCAGATCTTCATTCCCCTTGGCTGCAATGCAAAGCATCATCACCATCACGGCCCTCATCACGAACATGGAAGTTAACAGGTTGAGTGTTAGTATGGCTTAGACCTCTGGGGAGAAGAAAAACTCCTTCATCTTTATTCCCTTACACAGAGTGGCGCAGGCTTGGACACAATCTGACACTCAAGTGGCAGATACTTCCTGTGCATCCATCTGGAGCAAAGATGTTCCCTTCTAGATTTGTGAATCCAAATCTCATCCTATATAAATTCAGTCCAAGTCTGAATGAGAAGCTCAGCTTTGTGTTATTAGGAGATGTCTCATTGAAAGACATATGCCAGTTGTACAATCTGTGAATAAAAGGAGAGGAAAGGAGGCAAAAGACCTGTAGAAATATCAACAGGAAACTTAAAGTTGCATTTTCCATATCAAGCTAGTTTTTGCCACCTATTTTGTGGCTTGTTTGTGTTTTCCTCTGGTAGTGTTTGGGGCCTTCCATATGGATCCTAAGGACAAACAGCTACATAAGGCATATTGAAAATGTTTTCACGTGGTATAAACGGCTGGAACCCTGAATAAAAATTATAGGATACCCTTTAAGATGAATTGAAATGGGTTACCTGCAGAAAATTTGAAGTTGGCATGTGGGCTACATTTGCAAAGAATCATTTCTATTAGCCTAAATATGTACAAGGAACAGATAAATTGACAGAAAAATGCCATAATGGTAATGTTCACTCTGGCAAACAGTTTGCAAACAACATTAAATATCTGCCTCTTTAAAATCATGGCTTTACTAAAAGTACGTCCACTATGTATGTGTATGTATATACATATGCATATGCCAAAAGTAGCTGTGTTGCTATGGGAGTTGCAAGGGATTATTTTCCCCCTACACTCTGTATTGTAAATAGTGATTCCTGCTTTGTCATGGGATGATGCAATGTAAATGCAGGCTTTCTGCTCATCCACTTCTTCCCATGTGTAGCTTCATTCCTCCAGCTGAGCCTGTGCAGCAGATGCCAACGTGTTCACTGTAATGAGGGACTGAAGAAGGACCTAAACTTTAGTGGCATTTGAATTGCTCTGGATTGCTCATCACTCCTTTAATTTATACCCTTAGAGAGATGGCAACAGGTTGTATGTCTCCCATGGAAGTGATTTGAAAGCTTGCCAAGAAAGGGCCTCAGTCCCTTCCTCCTTGTAGTCCTGGCACGTAAAAGCACAGAAGAAAACAAAAAGCATTTGTGAGGAGTCATCCAGGAAGAAAGATTAACAATATAAACTGAAAGAGGAGAGAGAAAAGACCCTTTCCTCATTGAAAGTGGGTCTGTGCTTATTCTAACGGAACTTTTACAGACCCTGAATGTCCTCTAATCTGAACGTAATGCTCGTTGCTGTTTCTGCTGCTTCTTTGTTTGACATCCTGCCTGTTCTGCTTGTGGTTGGGCAAGGGGAGGGGGAAGTGCAGTCACTGGCCAGCTTTATCTTTGTGTGAGGAACAAATGTTGTTGTCATCCTCAAGGTTGTGGAGCATGTCTGCTCTGCAAAACAAAGGGGTAGGCAGGGCCTTGTTTGTCCACCTTGTTCTCAGCGCATCCTGGACCTCTCATGAAAAACCAGGAAGGTTTCTAATTTTTCCTTTTCCTGAAACATCAGAGACCATGAGTAGAGGAGGGAGATGCTTCCCCTGCTTTCTATACCCCCCTCCCTCCCCCAGCCATCTTTTTGGTTCAGAAAATTGTGTGGCTTTAACTTTGCTTGTCTAATAATGTGTGACCTTGACTTTACATGGGTTGGAAGGATTTCAGAGTTGGTTTTATCAGGATTAGCTATTTATCTGCACAGAAGTATCCAAGGAAGTAAGTCATCTCATCTCCTTTCACCTTAGACTCCCAGTTTCTCCTCTAGTTCTTAGAATGGTGAGGAGAAAAATAGATTGCTATGAAAAATACTATTGTGATGGGTATGGCAGTATCACATTCTCTGCAAGACAAGAAAGATGAAGCTATCACTCGGTGCCGGGCTCAAGCTCAGTGCGGTAGGCTGCATTTGGCTGCATCATGCAAGAGTTCAGAGCTCTCCTCTTCTCTTCTGACACCATGTACTTCTTTTCATGTGCTCTCTGCACAGGCATCACTGCAGCCTCTGCTTGGAGAAGAGCGGAGGAGGAGGATTGTGAACACCAAGTATAGAGGATTTATACTTCTTCATGTCTTCTCTTCTTCTTGCAACACAAACGGACTTTGAAAGATTGGTTCAGAAAATGAATACCCAGGACACTGCTCTCTGTTACTTCACTGTGAAATTACTTTTGTGAATGAAAATATTGAATTCCTCTGAAAGCAAGTGCATAACATCTCTAGAAATGAAAATCCTGTGGAAATCACAAAGGAAAGAAGACCGAGGGATCTAAAAGCTTTATATTTCTAAATGTTAGTCAGGTTGAGCTTCTTTTACTTTCTTTTTTTGTGTGTGTTTGTGTGACAACAATCATAAATACTCTTTCTGATGTTGATAGAGTGAGTGCTGGAATATCCTTGTGGGTTGTGCTAGATTTATGTTTTATCTAAAATAAACAGCCAGTAACATGTTCTTTAATTTATTGGAAAGCTTGTGAACACTCTGAGCTAACATATTCCAGTTGTTTCGCAACCTCAACCTCCTGTCATCATACCTTGCTGAAATTATTGACTTCCATACAGGACTAACCCATTCTTGTAAGACAGCATAACATAATAGTTACTTTCAGTGAGCTAGCTCCTCAAGCCCCTAGCCTTGGCGAGTAACACCTGATTCCTTTCATGTTCTCGTGGTTTCCCTGCAAATTCCATCAGAATAAGGTGCTATTCCATATGGGAGATCTGGCAGGGTGTATAAACCTCAGTGAAGACTGCTGAAATGTATCGGACAGATTTTTGGATCTAACTGGCACCTTCCTTCTTTTATGTTTCTCCTGCATATCCAGACATTAAAGGATGAGGTTGTTGCCCACGATAAAAGCATACAGCCAGCCCTAGAAATCAGGAGCAGTTTGTGCTTCTAAGAGGACTGTGCACCTTGGGTGACTGTGGCCATCAGTTGTCTCTTCACTGTTCGACTCACCAGACTGGAAACAAGCAGTCTCTTGTTGGAGGCAGCCACAGCCCTTTGTTGTTTAACACAGCTCCCCCCCTAAAGTCTGGTATGTGTAATATACAGAGAGCTCTGACGTGATTTAAATCAAAATGTCCAAACAACTTCTGGATATCTCTGAATGGAGTCTTAGAGTTTTGGCTGTGTGGGAAAGGGAAGTAAAGGGACACTGAAGGAGAGTGAGGGGTCATGAAAATTTTGATCCAATTTTCTCTAATAAAATGCTGCAGTCTTCACAGAAGTAAATAAAATCCATGCAGAAAAATGATTTTTCAATGTGACTCCAAAAGATCCTCTTCATAAATTTTCAGAGGAAGGTAAGCAGGTTCTACAGTGCAAGGTATGGATTAATTACTTCTGTATTGCATGCTTCTCTTACCAATTTGCATAATTCTGCTGGACTTGCTCATGCTACTGATATACTTCAGTACACCTAAAAAGAAAAAGTCATTGACATGTCTTGTTACCATTTTAATCCCCACAATTCTCTCTCACATTGAGTAACACTCAAGTGTGGAATCTGCTGTAACTCTGATTCTGCTGAAATCAATCAGAGATTCACTGTGTAGAATTAAATCAACATCATATATTACATGACTATGTCTTTACCTGCATCATCTTTGGTGGGTCAGGCTCCTCACACTTTATGCCATGACATAAATATTTTGATCTTCGGTAGAGACTAAGGCCACCTTGTCTCATTCTTAGAAATCTTTCCAAGCTGTCATTTTGACTGCAACTCCCTTCAGTTAGTATCTCTATACTTATTTTAAATTCTTCAGATTTGGGATACAACCTTCTCAACTTTACTGATAAGACCCCTCAGACTTGTTCTGCTTATCACCTCTCATTCACTGGAAGATGCCCATTCTGCCAGCTTCTACATTTGGTGTTTTAAATCTTCAAAGGAAAACATTTGTTTTTTCCCTGTGTTGCTGCCTAAAATTGAAATGAGGTCACCATTAGCATCTGCCTCATCATTACCACAAATCCTTGCTCAATACCCTTCTTTATCACAGTGCTTAAAGTATGTGGGGATAGCTTCCCCACATATCTGATACCTTTCCATCCTTTTTTTTTCCTTTCTCCACTGTGGCTGTCTTCATCTGCTGGCTTGCTAAGGATTCATGTATTTTTGCACAGAGTTTGGACAGAACCTACCACTCTACAATGAATTCTTAGACTAGACCAGGAACTCCTGTGAGCTACTGGAATGCAAATAAAGAGTATATATCTAGAGGAAAACCACCTATTACATTCAGGTCTTGCAAATAGAAAAGATAATACTGTCATAAAGACTTTGAGTAGGAATTCAAGGGATCTGTACTCAGTTTTATCTGCCACAGCCCTCCTGTGTGACCATTAGAGAGTCACTTAACCTCACGGTTTTCCAGTGCCTCCATCAAGACTGATAAATATTAATATTTTGTTATGGTTTGAAGTTATAAAGTCCTGCACTAAGACAAGCCATTGCAGTATTTAGATAAAAATGCAGGGAAAATTCTTGATTATCTGGGCATGCAGTGGAGAAAACAAGCTTGTTACAAGTAACAGTATCTACAATAGCTAATGTCCGCGCAGAAGGATGATGATGATGGTAGAAATAGCTTTCCAGTGTCTTAGCAATATTTTGTTTGCAATGAAGAAATCAAACATTTTTCTTGCATTGTGGATGAATATTTCCTCCAAGGATCTCTTGAAATCTAAGATGTGCAATGGCTCTAACATTTCCTTTACCATGCAGAATTATTTTGGTAAGCGAGAAATAAAATTAAACACAGGCATAGCAGTATTTTAAAGGGGGAAGGCAAGTAGCCTTGAATTATCCATGTTGATTTGACAAAGCCAGTGATGCTGCAGATATAATACACGGCACTGCTGTCACATCAGCAAGTGATATCTTTTTATCCAAAGTGAAAATGAAATGTCAAAGTGAAGGAGTTCTGCAAGTCTTCTTGTGCTGTTCGTGATACATGTAAAACTCATTTTTGTGCAGTAGGGTAGGTGTTTATCAGAACTTTGCTATAAATTAGAGGTCGTTCCAGTACCAATGTCTAGTTATGATTGCCTAACATTTTTCTTATCTAGGACCCCATTGTCAGTTGCTTTTATCTTTGCCAGATATCACTTGTTTGGCTTGAAATTTTCAGTGCTTCATATATTTCCTTCTTATTTTTGTTTCAGAGGGCGTTTTCTTCCATGTAAACTTTTTTGAAGGGTACAAGAGTTTCTGAGAATTTTAGCAGAAGGAATACATCCATAAGAAATATTTTACAAATGTTTTGGTGGTATTGCTGTGCCTTCTTGTCTTGGAACGATTCTTTTCATTTGCCAGGAGTGCTTTCTTGTAGGGTTCTGTTGTTACCCAAATGCAAACTTCCTCCAAATGTCATGTTGAAATCATTTCCAGTTTCTATGTGCTCAAAAGAAACTTCTTGACTTATGACCAACCTTCTCCGGAGGTTTTGGCTGCATTGAGAGATGGCTGCCAATAACAAGGGTATGTGCAACCCTTTGCCAAGGAGAAGTTGACCAAGGTCCAATTGGCATTGCTGCGCTTTCTTGGCAATTGCTACCATAAGCTTCTGAAACGGAAATAAAATAAAAAAAGGCAACCAACAACAAAACAAATCAGAAAGCTGCCCTTAACCGAGCCAGCTTCACAGGGAGAAGAGCTGGTAGCTCACTAGCCAAGATGCAGAAAGATGGGACACAAGGAAGAAAACAGGATTTGATTGTTAAGCTAAAGTAGGCATCATAACGTGTACTCAACAGATACTATGCTGAGATGTTGTTTCTAAGAGCTGATTTTAGATTGTCTTAGCTCCTGTGGGTGTGACCTTGCAATCTTAAACACTTCTCTTAACACAGCTCTTGAAATGGTCACAGAAATCAACATGTGCAATATGCAAATAAATTCATTTCAGTATTTGCTCCCTGGAGCTTCTATAAATTTTTATGTTAGATGCAGAAAAAAGGAAGGCTAGAAAATTTCCTCAGCCCTTATAACTTCATCGGCATGAGAGGAAAGAACATGTATCTGTGTATACAGTCATATATATATAAATATTAGAATGAATTTATTTTGTCGATCTATTTATCATCAACTTTCCAAAAGCTAAACTGTACCAAGTAATAGTAAGAAATAGTCAGAAAGAAAAAACAGCTAAGAGAAGTCCTAGAGTTTATGAGATTGACAATGTCTGGTTGACACCACTGAGTGCTTTTCTTTGCTCCTTTGTTCTCTGGAAATTCTGAACCTGTTCATTTTATTGTAACTTACAGGAGGAGGACAGAGGGTGTAAGAGGTTTTAGCTGTTTTTCTACAGCTTGTATCAGTCAGGTCATACATGTTTGACATGATCATTCTGCTTGCACTGCACTTGAAATCTGTCCTGGGATTGCTGTTGCTCAAATTATAGAACTGCCTGAGGTCCAAATGTGTTGCAGGTCATATAAGAAGGGAATAATGTCAAATGCAATTTACAGGTAAGGAACTGAGTCACTGGGAGGTGTAAGTGACTTTTCTTAGATGGCAATCCACTTAAAAAGTCATGATGGGAACCAAGTCCTCGCCCAGTACCTTCATTATATGAACAGACTTCTACTTGGTTAGAGTTGACACTCAACTGGAGACATTAGGAGAGTTTTGTGGGCATGAACGTACAAGAAGGATTCAGATATGGTGTGTATGAGAGATGAATTATTCTCTTATCACAGCTAGGCAGAGAGCATGGTCAGATCATTCTACAGTCAAGAGGTGAGCAGAAAGCAATCAGGCAAGAAGCGGTTTCCAGAGTAGGGGCTTCGTTAGGTCTAACATTTTAACTGCTAGCTGGACAACTGTAAGCTGTAGTTTACTACCATGAACTGTTGCTGAGCAAGATGATCTTCTCTGAGGACAGAATGCTGAATACTAAATCCAGGATCCCAAATTCATACTTATTACTCAAATGTTTCCAAAAATATGGAGGTCCAGGCTTATTTTGTTCAAAAATAAATCTTCTCTTAACTAAGTTCATCTTCTTTGTGAAGGCCAATTTGCTGTAACTCTGTTTATGTAAGATACAGATGAATCTTATTAGAAATATTGGATTACAGTAGCCATAACAGTTTAAAACTCTTGCAGGACAAAAATGGGCTTATTTATTCTCTGGAATGCACAAGACTATGGCATGACCAAACTGACATTATTCTAGATTGGTAACATAGTGACTGCTGTTAGGAAAAAAGTCAACATTTAACATATGATGATATTTGACACATCTTTTTTTTCCAGAAGTTTTAGAAAAGTGTTGAGTATTAAACCAAAAATTGTTGTATTGCACAACAAGATTTACTGAAATGCAAAGCCTTTAATAGCATAGCATAATACAGATTTAGAAGCTAAGTTATTTAACTCTTCAGAGAGAGGAAAAAGAACTGTTTGTAGCACATACACAGTGTAGCTGTATTAAATTATTTGGTCATCAGATGATCCTGTTCTACATCTTACTGAAAGATGGTGAAATCTGTGCTTCTCTCACCAGGTAACCATTCGGATTAAATGTATTATACTCTTTGTGATGAACTAGAGAAGTTAATGTAAGACTGATAGTTTGTATTTGGCCACAATTTATTAATTTTTCTAAATGGGAAATATATACTAATAAGCCTGTCATTTTATTTATCCTCTCATTACATGCCTTAAAACAGACAACAAAATATCACACATGTATTGGCCAATTTAAAAAATATAGATGCCTCAAACAAGTAGATTTAGGAACCAAAACCTGTGTTCTGAGAAATCTTTCCTCTCTTGTATGAACAAAAATATGGAAATATGCTCCACTCTTACTAATTCAAAGACTCTCAAGCCACTTTATTAAACATTTTTAATATACAATTTGAAGGACCTATGTCTGAGTTAAAGTCAATGTTAGTGAAGTAAGCTTCAGATTACCTTAGGTAATGTTCAAGAACCGCTAAAACCACAGTAACTGATTACTCCTGTACTTCTTTTAAACTGTATGTGTGTTCTTGCTTTTTATCCGAAAAACTCGCTTGAGTTCGAATGGGCGTAGTCACAAATATCTCACATCTGAAAGCAGAGAATTGTACACAAGAGTCCTGTGAAAAGACAAGGTATTGATTAAGAGATATCCAATAAGGTGCTGCAGGATATGAACATTGTTTCTCATTCTTCCTAAGTATCTTTTTCGAAAATCTAACATCAAGGATAAATTGTGTATTGATGTAGTCATGGCCACCTTTAGCATATGCAGAGCCTTATACCACCAATAGCTTGACTAACTTTGATGAATAATCTATTTATGTCTGGACTGAATTTGGTGAAACCGCTTGTGAAATGACTTGCTGACAGATATGGGCAAGGATATTAGAAATTTGTCCATACAGAGTGTGATGGAGGAATTTCAACAGAGGTGACTCAGTCTGATCCAGTCATTTCCTGTGAATGGAGAGCTCTCTCTTTGAACGCATCTCTAGGAGAAGACCAGATAAGATGTCATGTGTCTGGTCACTGAGATAGGATTTCATCCACTCCCTTGGTCAGCACCCAGAGCAGAAGTCATTCAGCAATTGTGGTTGACAGCCTGGGCATAGGGGCTGAGTTTGAACACCTCCAAATCTTGATGAGAACAGGCTTAGACCTGGCAGTCAGACTCTAATCTGCAATTTAGCCTCCTGTGTGACTGTGATTTCAAAATTTGGAGCCTGGGTTTAACCTGACCATGGCAATTTTGGGGACAGACATACTTGCATGAGCTCCTGTCCCTGCTCAGGGCATTCATGTTGTCCACTCTAGAGACTGCAGACCTTGCAGTTCACTCAGGTCAGCGTCCCCAGAGGAAACCCTGTGTTCATTCTCTAGTTTCAATTACCTAGCACATAGCTGAGTTTAGAGAGAGCTCCAAATCCTGTCTGGCTGTTTTCTGTTGGTGGAGGCGAATGGGAAAAAAAACCATTAGACCCCCTAGAATCAGTAAAAACACCACAAGATGCTCAGTGAACTTTTGAAATATATACAGACTCCTGTCGGGAGAGAGGAAGTGTCACCACTGCAAACAGCCACCACTTAAAATACCAGCACTTACAGAAGTTGAGGTATCATGGCATCAGCATCAAGCCATGTCTCCCATACTCAGAAAGGGAGAAAATTTGGGGTTTACTCCTAGTAAATGTATGTGCTGTGTACAGAGCTGTAGCTTTCAATGGATTCCCTTCCCAAAGCTGGATTAGGGAGGAGAACTTGTCTTCATTGTTCGCTGTCTGAGATAATGGGGGAATGTGATGCTCCTCCCCTGCTATCTCCCCACAGACTTTGAACAGGTAACTACCTGGAAAAGTCTTTGAATCTCTTAGAGGGAATTCATGGGTCTCCTTTGTCAAGCTGAAAGAAGCGTGTCTGCTCTTGCCAATGCTGAGCCGTGTGACAGCATGCTACTAAATCTGCTTTTAGCTGCTTCAGAGATACGTGAAGCAAGGAAGAAAGCAGAGTACCTGTGGGTGAGCATTTAATGGGGTGGGAGACAGACTGCTGCTCCTTTTTCCATCATTCTGGAGACCATCACAAAAATTTTTGCTATTACCTCCTCTCTCCTGAGATTTTGCACTTTTACTGTAACTTCACTCAAACCTGTCATTCTCCAGGTGTGCCACACTGAGTGATCCCTCAGGTGTGTGTATGTCTTTGCAAGTAGGTGCGATGCACAACACTTTCATCTTCAGTTTGGTGAGAATAGAGCAAATGCAACACCCTAGAAGTCTAAAGCAAATCTGCTATGTTTTCCGCCTTTAGTTTCCGCCTTTAGATCAGAGTTCTAAATATGGCGATAGGGAGAAAGTAAAAGTCACTAGTTATATATTTCTTGGTTGCAGTTTGGAACTTTTTCTGTTTAAAATAGAGACATAGTCCAGCCCTATCTTAACATTTGGTGTTCCATCACTCCTTCAACATACACTTTCCAAACACATTTGTTTGATGCCCGTAAAATCATGTGGGGGTAAAAGGTTGCCTTTTTAAAGGAGACTAGTTTAATGTCTACCTGTTGTCTGTACCTAAGTGACTATTTCAAAGACATGTATTTAAAAATATTTCATGCCACATGTGTCATATTGATTATATTTAGTTCATTTCTCACTGCTTTGCACAATTAGATAGAAGTAGTTTTTACTTCCTACTAGACTCCAAATTTTGTATTTTTCTTCCTAGAAATGGTCTAAAAGGTTGTACTTGTACTCTTATTTCAGGGCTTAATTTTTTTGTGAGTCATTAAGACTGTTTTACTTAGAGCTGGATCATTGCAATACGGAACAGTTTTAATGCATTAGCTAAGTCTTTACCTCCCCATTCTGCACAGACAGTGCCGAGCTAGATTTACAGCAATTGAAAACCATTCCCCAGCTCTGCCCCATTTGGCCTGGTCATAAACTGAGATCAGAGAAGATGATTCCCCATTTCAGTGTCTGGGATGGTGGTAGATGAGGAAATGTGGTGGCATCTACTGTGTTACTCAGTCATTTCTTGGCTGTAAGCATCACATGCTAGCTCAGGAATACATTGCTCAGTTGTTCTGCATTTTTTATTATTATTTTTTAAAATCCCAGCTGGACCTAATTTGTTTCTTTCAACAGCATCTTTGCTTTCCATCAGAACTGCTAATGAAATTGTGGTCAGCGTGGCAGAGTCTAGTTGAAGGTCTGTGGCTAGTGGTGTCCCCAACTGGTCGGTACTACATCCAGCCCTATTCAATATATTCATCAATGACCTGGACGAAGGGATAGAGTGCATCCTCAACAAGTTTAATGAGGATACAAAATGGGGAGGAACGGTTGACACACCAGAAGGCCGTGCTGCCATCCAGTGTGACCTGGACAGGCTGGAGAGCTGGGCAGAAAGGAGCCTACTGAGACTCAACAAGGACAAGTGTAAAGTACTGTACCTGGGGACGAATAACCCCATGTGTCAGTACAGGTTGGAGGCTGACTCGACAGAGAGCAGCTCTGAGGAGAAGGACCCAGGATTCCCAGTGAACAGCAGGCTGACCATAAGCCAGCAATATGCTCTCATGGCCAAGAAGTCCAACGGCATCCTGGGGTGCGTTAAGAAGAGTACAGCCAGCAGGTCAAGAGAGAATACCCTCACCCTCTACTCTGTGCTGATGAGGCCTCACCTGGAGTACTGTGTCCAGTTCTGGGCTCCCCAGTTCAAGAAGGACAAGGAACTACTGGAGAGTCCAACACAGGGCTACTAAGGTCATGAGGGAACTGGAGCACCATTTGAGGAAAGGCTGAGAGAGCTGGGCCTGTTTACGTGGAGAAGATGAGGTTGACAGGGGAAGTCTCATCAATGCTTATAAATATCTAAAGGGTGAGTGTCAGGACGGTGGGGCCAGACTCTTCTCAGGGGTGTCCAGTGACAGGACAAGAGGTAATGGTCTCAACAGTAAAACAGAATGTTCAATCTAAACATACTTCTTTACTATGAGGGTAAGAGAGCATTGGAACAGGCTTCCCAGAGAGGTTATGGAGACTCTATCTCTGGAGATGTCTTCCTCTGTGATCTACTCTAGGTGATCCTGCTCTGGCAGGGCTTGGATAGATGATCTTCAGAGGTCCCTTCCAACCACTGCCATTCTGTGATTCTGTGATTCTCTGAATGAAAGCCTCTAACAAGAGATTTCCATTAGAGATAACATTTTTGCCTCATCATACAGTTCCTTGACGATGTGAAATCTTTTCAGGAATGTTAATTTGCTCCTCTTTTCAGGTCTTTTATGCTCATTGAGCATTCAGTGGATAGAGCTCTGGAGTGTGGTAGTCATGGAGACTCCTAGTTTTCCAGGGTGTTGCTGGTTGCGGCTACCATCTAAACAAAATGTGGGCTTGACACCTGGTAGCAGAACAAAGTTGAACTGTAGCTTATACTGAAGAAAATCTAATTGATTTCAGTGAGGTTTCTGTCACAGTAAGGGACTGCTCAGCATGGTAGTATCTGCTCTTCTGCTTACAAAGCAGAAAGGTAGCAATCCTTGCCAGCATAGGAATGAGGAAACAAATTGCTTAACAAAGTCATTGCATTCATGATTGAAGAAAGTAGCTTACAGTAGAGCTCTGACCACACAACTGAATTCCAAGAACTGAAATAAATCCTTCTGCAGTCCTCAAGTCCAAACTCATCAAGCTGTTTGTATCAGTACATCTTCTTTTCCACGACATCATATGGAAGCGACATCACAGGATGTGTATGTGAGAACTGAATACGACACATGCTTTATAATCTCTTAAAGATTAGTTGCTATGGACAGTGAAATGGGAACTGAGTATCGCTTCCTCCACAAGACCATTTTTAAAGAACACACTCTAATTTCTAGTCTGTTTTTAGCATTAGAAAAAGTAGGAATCAAATACTTGTAAAAATGTAGATACTCACAGTGAGGTGTCCTCAAGAATTTAGGTTGCTCCTTTTCATGTGATGAAGACATGCTTAAGTCTAGTAATCACAGTTATGGAAATTATTTTTTTTTTAAATAAGAAAAAGGAAATCAATGAATATAAACATCCATATCCTTTTATTAATCCTGCACTTAATCTGACTAAGCGCTGCTGATTTTGCATGTGAGAGAAGATGTGTCTTTGACAGGGAGTTTGAGAAAGTGACAATTTAACTGGCAATTCCCCTGTTGCTACAGAGATCAAAGGCACACTGAAGCTGCTAACCTGGAATATGAAGTGTGCTAAGAAAGTGTGAAAAGAAGCAACAGATACTTCAAGAAAACAGCTACTTTGCAATATTGCTGTAAGAACTGTATTTGTTCACTTGTTTATGGCATCACTCCCTGTATCTGACTCAATGATATTTTCCTTGCTGCCCTGACAGTATTTTTCATATTTGCTCCTAAGAACCAGTTTCGGTAATAATGGCCCAGTAATGGATGTCATGCTTGCCTGATATTTGTCATATAATCTTGAATTCTCCCATTCAATGTGGCTCAGTCACTGTGCTTTGACAGTCTAAGTGGGCCTTAAAAACGAGTGCTGGTGCAATATCCTTCCTCCTTCAGCCTGCTGATGGGAAGTTGGACCAAGTCCTTGAAAGTTCACCAGTAGCGATGGGCCTACTGATGTAAATGGTACAGTTGTGTGGATTTATATAGAACTGATAATCTTACCTTCAGCTGAGCACTCTGAAAGAGTCTCTTTGTTGTAGAAGAAATATTTGCTCTCAGGTGGCAAGGCAAAACTGTAGAAAGCCGAAGTGAATCTGCTCTCCTTATTTAAGTGTTTCTCCTTTCTTGAAATTATTAGCTGGTTAGGTTTTTCATTTGATTATTCGTCAGGCCTTGATGAGCTGTCTACATGCAGAGCAGCAAGCCAGTCGGGGCTTTCAGAATTGTGGCTTTACCCTGGCAATTCAGACACAATGTAAACGTTTTCACTATCCGAACTAAGGGGCAGGCTCAAACCTTGCAATGCTTTGACGTGTACTTTTTTCTAGCAGTCAAGTGCAGAGTAGCCCCTTCTGCACATGAGCTGGGCTGCATGCGGCCATTGCTCTTTGCCCGCGACTCCCCCTGCTGCCCCAGAATTTGGAATCGCCCACGGAAAGAATTCAGGCTTCTCCTGTAAAACAAATGGTAGAAGAGAAAATAAATCTGTTGGGAAGAACAGAATGTTCTTTTTTGTGTGAATGGCTTAAATTTTCATTGTGCTCTTTCAAAGAGAAGCCGACACTACTTTACGAAAAAACAATGAAGATTTGGTAATATGACCAAATGAATTTATTTGACTTGCACTATTGAGGCTATCAAACTACAGTGTCAGGAATTTTATTGCTTGCACCTCTTTAAAAATACAGTTTGTTCTTAAGCCACAAACACTCTGAAACTTCAGCCATTTTGTGGAAATCAATGAGTATCATTTTAGCTATGAATTATGCACCTGATGAATTCTATCCTATGCTCACAGTAGATTACAGAAGGCCACAGAAGTGCAATAACCTAATTGCTTTTATTTCCATTCTATATGCTACTTCTAGTAGAGATGGTGAAGTGGAGTAAAACATTGGCTATGAACCTCTTGGTTCTGGAAAACAGGCAACATTCTTAGTGATGCAGTTGAAAAAGTGTTTTCAGATGAATTATATACAGCATATAATTCAGCATATAATTTATTTCTCAAGTGTTCTGTCAATTTTTCCGTTGAACCAGCTCCTTTGGTTTTCCAAAGCTATTCTTCCCTCCTGTGAGCCCTGTCCTTTTTGGCCTATAATGCTTCTTGCGGCCATGAGAAGGTGATTAATCAGTTTAACCTGACAACTCTTAAAACAAACCAGCAAACTGGTAATGTCATGGAGAACTCCAGCAGACTTCCAACAATCTTTTCATATAATATAATCCTCATGTTCTTGCAGGTCACTGGCAATTCTGCTTGAACATGAGGATGACATGGTGTATTTCTATGAAAAGAAATTAAAAATAAAACTGATTCTATATCTGAATAAGACAGAAATCTGTGCATAAATCTGTTTTCAGATGAAGAAGGGGAAGAATCCTTATTAATTTACCACTGAAGAGATTCAGAGGACACTAGATTAAATCCCATGATTTTCTTTCTTGCTGAACTTGTTCATAAAATTTCTTTCAGCTGTGTTTTCCTTTCTACTTGAACTGGTTTTAGTGGCTTCATTACTGCCTTGCTCTGAAGGTCACCTAAACCCTTCCATATGGCATGATCAGTGTGCATTCCTCTGTGTGACCACTTGTCCTATTTATGCTTCTCTATCACATGGTAAGGGACATCCAGATGACATGTGATGGTAGTTATTTACTCACGTGACAGGTCTGTGCCAAACCATTAGATGTCCAATCTTTCTCTGTTCTTGTCCTGTCATCTGGTGTATGCTTCTCATATGACTCTAGGCCTGCGCTTTGGTTATGTTATGCTGCAAATCAAGACACACAGCAAGAAGATTATGTCCTCCCTCTGCAGAAGCCTATGAGATCTGCATGGCCAGTGAGAAAGTTGGGTCAATATGTAGCGTGAGACTACATGAGTTATGTGAACATAGTCATGTCCTTTTCTCCCTGTGGAGACATACCCAAGTCTTGAACTTGTGTAGATGTAGGAAGTCCATCTGTCCCTTGCATTTTTCTGTCACTGTAGCAGTTGAACAGCAGTTGAACTTTGCTACTGGGAAAGGTGGTAATTTACTGCTGAATTTTGTGAGTGATGTCCTCAAGGAGGAAGTGAAAAGAGGCCTATGTGAAGCCTCGTGTATCTATGGATGCCTGGAACAGAAAAATCTTGATTAGTTTTCCCCAGAGCAGGAGGCCTGGGCAAGCCCAGAGAAGGACTTAGTTTAGGGGCAAACACTGGGCGTCCTCTTCTCATTGCTACTTAGCAAGAAGATCAGCAAGAGACACAAGATGTAAATGACCACACAGAAATATAGATGAAAGCAATTAAAATAAAAAGAAGAAAGCTAAAAATGACCTTACACCAGAGATTTTCTCAGAAGCCTGCCACTGCTTTTCACACTGGAACACCGGTGATCCTGCTCTGGCAGTGGGGCTGGACTAGATGATCTTTTGAGGTCTCTTCCAACCCTTAACATTCTGTGATTCTGTGAAAAAAAGGAATGGAGGCTTTCCAGCACCTTCTTGACAAGTCTTGCAGATAGTGTGCACCACTCCATTCTCTCCAAGGAGGTCACAAAGTCACAAAGGATGTCACAAAGTACTATTTTACAGTACTCCAGTCTTATAGCAATCAGTACCGGCAAAAATACATCTTACACATGTATAGATGAGGTTGAAACCAAGGCGAGTTTCTTCCTTAATGCTTTTGGAATCCTACACACATATTTCTCATTTTTGCATAAACCTGTTGAACTGTTGCTGTGACCATTTGCTTCTTCATTTGAGGCTTCTCCTTTCAATACACAAAACAGATGGTGGCCGTTCTTAGTGAAAAGGTCTATTGTTTTATCCTTTTTTGTTAGTAAATTTGGTTTTAATGACGGAAAAAAATATATATGATTTTTTCAATTGAAAAATTTGCATAGTTCAATTACCTGCTTTTACAAACAACAAAAAATTATTCACAATTTCAGAATGCCAAACCATCAGGACTTTCCTTCATAATAAAATTATACTGAAGTTTTTAACAGCCATTTGGGTGTTTTGTAGTGGCTTTCAATGATAAACTGTAGAAATAAAGAAAAAAAATCTTTGCTTGTTTGTTTTAAAGCCATTACTCTAAAGCTTTTGAAGCAAAAAGAGCTTTAAATCCTTTTGTAGAAAATAGTTTTCATTTTCAGCCTGCCCCAGTTTATATTAATGCATGCAACAGCATATGCAGCTATGTGAGTTATGAAACTTGGGTGAGATTATATTAACATGGTATGGTTGCAACTCTGACACTATTTTTTTATTATTTTTTTTTTAGTATTTTACTTGGGTGTCTTCAGAGTCTTAAAAAACATCCTCTTACTGCTACTGAAGACTGCTAGGTATAGATTATAACTCTTGGGGAGACTCCATCACTGGAAGGTCTTATAAAAAAGATTTAATGAACCTCTGACAGGAATAGTTTTGGTTTTCCTGACCCAGTTTTAGGGTAGTGGGCTAAGATAGATAATGGCTCAGTATCCCTGACAGTTCTGCTTTCAAAAAGGATAGTCTTACTGATCATTTGTAAAAGCCAGTAGGCTCCAGTTATTCAGAAGTTACAGAACGCTAAAGCTCAGTGGAGATTGCAAAACACGTGGAGTGCTGTGGTTAAGCACTTAGAAAGCTAACCCGCTCTGACACCAGGGCTTCTCTGATACGTATAGTGATCAGTATCCAAGATGGTTACTTTCAAGAGCTTATTGTTTCCTGGATTACCTAAAAGCATAAAGGCTGAACAAAGGAGAGAAACGAAGTCAAGGTGCAATAGCTTAATACAGAAACAAGTTAGCAGATGAGTCCTCAATGAGGCCACAATATCTTTTGTCTTCCTCACTGACAGGGCTGCAACACATGAGGTGGTACTGCCTTGCTTCTCTTTGTCCTTTTTGCAAAGCTTAGTGCCCTCAGTGCATGTAAACTTCCTGAACAGAAAGATGGAACTGACTGATGTCTGAATAAGAGCTTTGCTGTTCCCATTTGTACGGGCAGAAGCTCTGCTCTTTAGGGGACGTATCTGGCCAAGAGAACAATTTGTCCCTGTAGTAGGGCAGCAGTATCATGTCCTGTCTCTTGTTTTCTTCATAATACCTTTGTGTACATCCAGGGCAGGTTTAGTTTATATTTCAATTGCACAGCAATTTACTGAACAGGTGCAAAAGTAGTAATTGCCAAGTTTTTAAATATCATTGAGAAGAGATTTAGAAAAATATTCTCAATGGAAAATATTCACTATGTTTTGAAATTAAGCTCCCAAATTCATTGCAATCAAACCTTAGCCAAAGACAGACTACACTGCATTCTCCCATCAACAAGCTCCTTTTTCCGAATTTAAATATCTAAATGGAAGCAATAGGTGAGATTTCCCACTATACACTGAAACCTGATGTCTATCACAATCAAGCCTACTGAGTCCTTCTAGCCTTTCAGAGACTGTTAGAGGGTTTTGTCATTATCTATTGTTGATATGCTGACCTATTCCTTCATTTTTTAAACTTTGATTTTTTAAAGTTTACAATAAAACCTTAAAGTACTGTACTGGACAGGATAGTTTAAGTACATATGCAAAAATCTCTGCATTTCTACTAATTTCTACTAACGCTCAAACTCAGTGTGGAAACTCACTTACAGTCCCAAAGAAAGAAAATTGGTCATTAAACACAGTCTTCTTCACTGGTGACTGGGAGCAGGAAAAGTCTATTCTAAGTCTGCTTGCAAGAGGAGGCTTCAGAAATTCGGATGTGCATGTATGTGATTGAGCAATGCTGCTTCAGGAACATATCTTGTTGGACAGCTGTATGCCACAGAGAATGAAATATTTTGATACAGCTAACAATATTAAGTATGGTCTTAGGGTTTCTTGGTTTAATCACCTTTTATATACAGACTTCAAATAAATATTAAGCAGTTTATTCGAATCTTATACATGTGCGGAACTGTTGCGGGTTTTTCTTTCTCACTAGTGCAGAGAACTACTAGTTAGACAGGAAACCACCAAAAAGATATTTTGAATTGGGACTAAATGGACTTAATATCTTAAAAATATATTTAAGTTAATTTTTAAGGTAGGCAGCTCATTCTTGTGTGTACATGGGGGCTATTTATTTCTTTCTCAGCAAATCTTCTGAAAAGGTATAAGCACTTGAAGAGCTATAGCTCCACATTTCTGAAATCATATTAATTTTTGGTTATTCATGGCCTAAGCTATAATTTAGAAAGATTCAAAGACCAACCATGATTAGTAGTCACCATGTCTAATATGTTCAGCTCTACAGCTCTGAGCCAAGAATGAGTGGTATGTGCATAGCACAGCAAATGGAGAAAAAGGTCTGTGAGTATTCAAAAGTCAGTTTTAATTCAATGCTACTTGTGGAATGTTCCATTTCATTTCCTACAATCAGATTTTGGGTATTTGTGCAAGAAATCAACAAGTGCTAAATTTTGCCCTGGGTTTTCATTGCAAGTTAATTTTATATTGAATATTTGAGAGCCTGTTATTAAAAATATTTTCAAGCTGGGTTTGGTTAGTTAGCTGATCTGATGATACTCTTGTCAATTCCCTCTCTGATGCTTTTTATGTATGAACAAGTGTCTGCAGATCAAACTATACAGACAGATATGCCTACTACATTTTCTTGTCGACTTCATGTTCCATCCAGTTTGGAGTAATAGTCTTAGGGCTGGATCACCATAAGTATGCTAAGGAAACTAAGTAGCTTTAAATTTAAAGAAATCAGGAATCAAGAGAGTATGTTTGATCCTAGTTTTTTTCTGACTGGTTTGATTCAGGAATTATGATCTTGGTATCAGTAGAGAAGCTGCACAGGACTTGGCAAATGGGATGTGATTCAGACCAATGGCATACATATACAGGATGCTCCTATGGCATAAAGTTCAGATTCTTTTAAACCTGAAAGGCTTTTTTTAAAAAAAACTAATGCCTCAGCAGAGCCATTGTTTTTCCTTTACCAGTGGCAAACATGTAAGTCTGGAACTGCAGTGGTGGAAGGAAATGCTGAACCTCAGATGTGGTTTCTAGAGCTCGTAAGTCACAATAGTATTGCCTGAGTTACATATACCCATGTAGACTCTATACGTTTGTCAAGGACCCAAAGAGGGATGAAAGGAGCTTGGTTGGTGATGATATATGTGACAAATGTTCTCTTTGGTAGAGAAAAAGTGCTCTATTAAAGAAAAATAAGATATAATTTCATAAGGAACTGTGAAGAAATTAATTTTTCAAGGTGTTCATTTAAACTTTGAAAGTTTTTGACATGTGAAAGGCTTAGCGGCTCCATGAAATAGCGTAATCTTTTGGATATGCTGTTACTGTCCATGTCAGTCTATTTATATATCTGCCCAGGGTTAAGATCAAGGGCATTTTTCAAAAACTTCTTTTAATTCCTGGATTGCAATTCAAGTGAAAATCAAAGGTACGTAAGAACATTTTGTGACTTGGAAAGTTTTCTCTTCTTAATGTTAAAAATGCTGTTGGAGGTCTCTCATCCTTATCTGATGGTCAGAGCTACCCAGTGTGATCTGGATTACTGAATTCTCACTAAAGATTCTTTGACGAAGAAGATTCTTTTTTATTTTCTATTTATTTTTAATTGCATATGAAATTTCAGATGTCGTGTTTAATATATTTCTCCTAAGCTCTGCTAATAAGTTGTAGAAGATAAATGTAATTATTTGTTTTTAAAGAATAGAAATGTGCAGTAATGAGGTTCAATGAATAAGGTTGCAATTGCTGAGAAGAAGAGTGCCACTGACAGCGAACTAAAGAGTCATGGGGTGTCACGTGAGAAGTTTATAGACTATAGTCTTTCAGAGTGTTTCTCAAGGAATGACAATTTACAATCCTGTGACATGTTAAGAGTGAGGACTGAGGTTTTTTGTGATTGCATGGCTATAAGGACAGGGACTTTCTGCATGTGTAGGAGATATGCATGTGAATGTGTGTGCATACTCTTGTTGTGCTCCCTGTGTAATGGTCAACATCTGTCTACTGAAATGTCACAAGCTGACTGCATTTTTTGGAAGTACAATAAAGCAAACACCATTCTTTGTTAGTTACTTCCACAGGTTAGATGTGAAATGCAACCTGAAGTTAGCGCATAAAAATATCACTCTGTCGGAAAAATCTGGGGGAGAGCCCTAATGATGATTACAACTTCTCAGCTGTCATCTCAGTTTTTTTCTGAGTTAGAAAACTAGATTCGCTATGGTTTTCATGGTGCACACATGGAAGACACACATGGTGCGCACATGGAAGACATTCCAAACCTTGCAGGGGCTTTGTTGCAATATGGAGAAACAGTGGCAAATATAACAGCAGCCTGAGTGGAGGATCCAAACCATAGTTTTACGTTAATCCATGACAGCAGACACATGAAGTCGTCCAAACTGGACAAGGTTACAGGAGACTAGCTAGAGAGCCAAGAGCTGTGGCGTGCTTTTAGGATGCAGATGTGCTTAAGCCAACCGGTCTGCAACACTCAGACGCATGTGCAAGCCAAGTTGTGCCTCACACACCCGCTTTTAGGATGCAGATGTGCTTAAGCCAACCAGTCTGCAACAGTCAGACGCACATGCAAGCCAAGTTGTGCTTCACACACCTCCCATGCGTCTGCCTGTTCAAGAACGATTTGGCATTTGTGCTATTGCACTGGTGGTGATCAGCCAGTTAAATTGGCTAGACTTTTGGCTAAACTCTGGGCTCAATTCAGCCCCTGCAACCTCCGCACTTACTGCTTCCGTATGGGTGCAAGGGATTAGAGGATTTCGTTTTGCATGTTGCATTTTAAGCAATTAATGTTTTGAAAACCTAGGAAAAGTTGAAGCTACCTACTATGTTTCACAAAACAGATGCCAATCAAGTTATAAACTGATGATTTTACCTTATTAAGCTTCCTGATATAAGAGTAAGAAATTAATATGAAGGAACTTTTCTAGTAGGTAGAATGTCTCTTTTATCCTCTTTTTATCTTTTTTTTTGCCTTAATTAATAATTGAAGCAGAAATGAAACTGTTCTGCTGTGCTTTATGGAAATGAAGGATCTGTGTTACGTGAGAGAATACTTTAGGAGAAGTGGCCAGCAAGGTGCTTGCCAATTCCTCTACATTGCTATGTGCTATACTGATATATATTGCTCTAGGCCATTGATTATGGCAACTTAAAATGTGATACTAAGAGTAAGTGTCACCTTCAAATTCTTATGCTCCAGTAGATTTTGGTGACCTTTGTAGTACGGGGGTCATCTACATCTGGAAAGTATGGTTCGGCATCTCTAGTTCTGCCAAGTAGAGGTCAATTTGCAGATCTCCAGTTCACGCTGAACTTAACTGACAGCCCCTATACCCTATACTGAAGGTCAGCACAACTATACCCTATACCCTATACTGAAGGTCAGCTTACCTGCTTTTGACGGTCATCTCTACAGATCTTAGCACTTTCCTAATTTTTGATACCTTAAGTGCAGTTAATGCATATTTTGCAAAGGGATTATGTTTTCAGAAATAATACAGCTTAGGACGCTTTTAATGGTGACACAAGATTTTGTGACACGTTTCCTCTGACTCTGCTACTTCCCATTTCCAACAGTGCCTTAGAAAAAATATAATGAGCCAGGAGAATGGGAGAAGTTGTTCAACTCTCCCCACATGTCTATTTAACTCATAGCAATTGGGGATAAGTAGAATCTGATGCTGACAGGTATGACAATGGGAATGGACAATATGCATGGCTGTGTAGAGGTCAGTGTTCACTGGTGCTGACGATCTGGGAAAGTGATGGCATCCAAGTGAAGAAAGGAAATTTACAGGGAGATGGTCCTTATTTTAGAGATGTATCTTCTTATTTTCCTAACCTCTGGTTCTTTTATTGCTTAATGAGGTCCAAATGCTCCTTATTTTTTAGTCCTTCTGCTCCTCAGGCCTTGAAATACAATGTCAACTGGTAGTGTGTCTCCTCTTGTGATCTTTGCACTTCTTGACTGCTGCTGGCTGCTGTTGTCCATCTTCAAGTCACAAACAATTCCAACTGTCACATACACTTACATTTGACTTTGTCACTCCCTTCACATGTCTGATGATCTGCTTGCCACATTTCCTGTTGGTCTGAGCAGGTGGAAAGTTACTTACACCAAAGAGAGGAGAGAGAGGGGAAAGCAGATGTTGGCCCTGAGGTAGCAGCCAGCCTTCCCATTTTGCCTCTGGGTGCTCGTTGTTTGGACTGCTGCTTACGCGGGGATGAGGAAATATATTGCACTTGGCTGTGCAATTTACCATGGCATGGGACAAGAAGAAACTTTGCTTTTTCATTGGAAGGCAGACCTTCATCTCCTTGTTTATCCTTTGGTGATGAGAGTTGGACTGGATAGAGTAACACATAAAAAGCCAGCATCTTGGCTTTTAGTGGCTAGGACAAGACATTTTAAAACAATTCATGTTACACATAGTAGCAGAGGAAAGAGGGAGACAGAGGATGCATGGAGCTGTAAGTTTCCTTCACAAAGGTTTGTTCAGAATTATAAGCAGCGCTATTTGTTGAAAATTACGTGCTGATGTCAATGTAACCTCCCAGTAGATTCTGTGCCAAGAATTTGGAATTCCCTGGAGAAAAATTGTTGTGTCAGAAGAAAATGTCTGCCAGGCTCCATAGAGTTCAGTTGGTGCTACAGGAACACATATGGGACCACTCACAATAAACCACAGGGCTATGCACCTCACTATAGCATTTCAGTGTCTTGAATTTTAGATGTCTTAGAACACAAAAAGAAAGATGTTTGGTGTGTTTGCCCATATTATTTTAAGTCATAAACCTGACAGAAAAAGGATTCCTCTTTTGCAGTTAGTTAGTCCCTTGGGATAGACCATCTGTAATTTTCCTGTAAACAGTTCTGATTCCTGTACAAAGAAATGGGTTAGAAACCTGGTAAGTAGCATTGTACAGAGCATTAAGCTGAGGCAGTCCTGATCGCCACTCTGCAATTCTAAGACTTTGTGTGTAGGGTTTTCTGAGTGGCTCTAAGGACATGCTTACATATTCTGGTTCTCATTCATGTAGGTGTTACCTATCAAGCCTGTGTTAAGGCCTAAAGTAAGGCTAAGAATAACAATCTGCTTTAGTTCTTTTAATGTGGTAAGGAAGTCTGTAACTCTGCATAATTATGTGATAATTACAGCACAGCTATTTTCTACTTGCAAATCACTTCCCTGTGGCATTTTACTGGTATGACCACACTGATGTTCTCATGAACAGAAGAGAAACAAACAAAAGTTCTATCTATGTCTCTCTAGTTCCGATTTACGTCTTACTGTCTTACTAATTTTCACCTGTGCATGCTAATTCTGCCTCACTCTTTAAGAGGGCCTTGACAGAAAAAGATATTCCTTCTTCCATAGTGTACAGTCTGGGCTGCTTCCCAAGACCACACAGAAGCTCTTGCTTGACAAATTCCCTTCTTGTATATGTAAATAAAATATTTGCAATGCCCCTCTTCTATCCTCATCTTTCCCTGTGCCAACCTGTATGTTCTGGAGGTTTGGCTATTTTGACTGCTGTGGGTAGTTCTGTGATTCACAGAGCAGCCTGGAGCTGCTGCTCTTTTGAGCTCTTCAGCTTTTCTGATTTAACAGTGACGCCCAGCATGGACTCTGCGAGCTTCATGGTACCATGCCAGTTTCGTAATCTGATGGGTCAAAAGAAAAAATAGAGCCCTTGGATACACACATGAGCTTCTGCCTGGGTTCAGTGGCTTGTTGGTATCATTTGCGCAAGTTACGCTGCACCGGGCAGCTGCTCTTGAGTTGCCACAGTTCAGACAAGACTTGCATACAGGATACTTCAGCAGAAGTATGCCACTAGGTTGAAGCACATCTTCATCGTGTTATCTGGAATTTACACACATCACTGAGGTCAGAGAATAACCCGTTGTAAACCCAGCTAAAAGTATTAGTTCACCCTAGTCAGCAGTGCTACTTTCCAGCTGATGTATAAAGAAGGACTTCGCAGAAAACCATTTATCAACTTGACTTTTTATTGGAAATAGGGCTTTCCAGTCACAACAGCTGTTGTTGGCAGGCTTCGTCCAGGTGCAAGTGCCCTTTTTTTCAGTTTTACTTTATGGCTTGATACTAGTCAAGATCAAGATCAAGATCAAGCCT
The DNA here is from genome assembly GCF_000703405.1 of Apaloderma vittatum. NCBI lineage: Eukaryota > Metazoa > Chordata > Aves > Trogoniformes > Trogonidae > Apaloderma > Apaloderma vittatum. Next base: position 15,358 of record NW_009718712.1, on the reverse strand, counting down.
CATCAAGTTTCAGATATGTGCAGTAGAGATATTCAGTTGTTAAAATTGTTATAAATATTATAAAAATGTAATAAATATTCTATATTCGCATACATATTAATTCAATTGTTGTATTGCTTGAGTTATTCCACACATAGTAAAAAGAAATGTTGTTGTTTTGTTTATGAACAACTACTCCAAATAAGTAAATACACACTCTGTTTTAAATGCCCATCATAATGGTGTAGAATTTTCTTTTTTGGTCATAAGTTCACATATTCTACTGCTTTGGTGAGTATCAACACTTTCAATCTAATTACAGCAGCTCGGTTAAAAGATAACCAGAATTTTTTTTGAAGTTAACAATGAAAGAGTGTGTTTTCTGGAGCCTTAAGTTTGGAAATGACTGAGCTGGTTTTGCATCCAATAGAGAAGAAAAAGCAAATAAATTAACTTGAGGCAGATAATCATCAGAGAAAATTACAGAACAAGTGGGTTTGGTTTGGCAACATTATAAACAAAAAGATTTAACAACACAACTAGTGGTATGGGGTTCCACTAATCATGCCTATTGCCCGTCCACACACATGGTGTTGAATGTATATATGAAATGGCATAGAACAATATTATATAAAAATACACCACTTACACACATGTTAAAAGACATAATAATTTCACGTATTTGCTTCATCAGCACTTTTCAGTTGTAAAGAGACATTTGTAGTAGTCTAGTCTTCTCAGGGACCATCTTTCTGGAAATAATCTGGTAATCTGGTACAAATAACATTATGTTCTTATGCCAAAATATCCCCCGTGCACAAGGATATTTGCATTTTGCAAGGCAGTAATGGGGACTCAAGTCTGATTTTCCTTCTTCAGAACTCTTATTGCTCTCTCCTGCTGCTGTGACTGCTTTGGACGGACTCCAAACCACTGACTCTTCTTTCAAATGTACTGTTAATATGCTATTATGTTAAACAGGCTGATAGAGTAAAATGGAAATGAACATGTGCAAAAGTCATTTAGGTCAAATGAAGTAACATGCTTTCAAAATATTAGCCAAAATTTTAGCATAAAACTTTGATGAGGCTGAGAAATCCTCTACTGAGCGGGAGCACGGAATTAGCCCTTGTACAGACCGTGTTTAGAACCTTATGATACTGTTTAATTCTATGGTTCCCCAAGGGCTACTTATAACCGAATTAAAGGGCGTCTTGTGCATGTTCTGGACACTGATTACGGGACCACAGACTGAAGCTGAAGACAGCTCAACAGCCACTAAGTATGCAAGTAGAGACACCCCTTAATTCAATTATATGTACCCTCTGGGATCTTGGTAATTATAATAAGAAGACATTTTGCAATTTATCAAAGGCCAGAGTTAGAGCTGGGTTGTTTCTTTTCTCTCTCTTTTTTTTTTCCTTGGTGTGTGCCTGCAAAGAAGTTATTTTTGCAGCCTCAGAATATTCAGGAAGTCACCTGTGTCTGCTTTGCCTTGAGATATTCATGGGGTCGTGGATGACCTGCAGAAAAGCCTTGAAATGCTTGTGGTTGCTAGAGTGCTATAGTGAGAGCATTCATGAGCCCAGGTCTTCGTTCTTTGTTCTTTCGGGTTTAAGTGGACACGTTTCTAAGATTGCAGCCATATTGCACAGACCTATTGTTTAAAGTGTGCTATAGGATGTCAGCAAGTCTCTGCCAGCCTGAAGATCTTGGCATGCGTTAGCTGAAATGGCATTCAAGTAGCCTGAACGTCACCAAGTGGTTTGTCAGATGATAAACACCACAGTCTATAGGAGATATAAGAGAAGGAGGCTTCTGTCCGTATTTCTCTACGACAGATTACACGCTTTGCGAGTATAAATCAGTATAATTCCGTTGACTTTGGCAGAAGTTTGCCACGTACACCATCTGAAGATTTGGCTCAGTCAGTAAATCTGCTTTTTGAAACAAATATGTACATTTTAGTGCAGTTCCTGGGCATAGCGATGCATTTTTTTTCCCGAGATGAAATGAAATAGCAGCTGTTCCTTCAGATGATTATCGCTACCCCCAGGACCAGAGACGCTGTCACGCATTTCCAGTGGTTATATCTGGTAGACTACTGTGCAACCAATGTTTACACTCTCTTTTTATTGTCAATGAAGGACATATATTTGGTATATATAGACAGATATTCAGTGTCCAGCTGATGCTAAGTGAGAGAAATCCACTTTGCACACCATCATGTTTATGCTGGTGTCACTGGTTTCAAGATAGTAAATTTGTCCCCTTTTTGGTTTAATAGTGTTATGGCTGCCTTGTTTCCAAGTGAACTAAGAACAGAAGCTTCCAGGGTGAGCTAAAAAATATTTTCACTTTCTATTCCTCAAGCCAGTCTAATAGAAGTGGAAATACCAATCTCACTGTTACTTGCAATGGCTTTATGCCAGCTGAAGGTCTATTCTTACTCGGTTTTGTCTAAGCTGTAGGACCAGTACCAGCAAAGTATGTGTCCTCTTGGTGCTATCACCATCTCCCACGAACTCACATTTCTCAGGTCATGGGTGGTGTACAAAGCAGAGAAAGCTGGTCAAATGCATGGATGTAAGAACTATATCCAGTTTACAAAAGGGTGGCATTGGGTGACATTGTGAAGTACATCTCAGGAACGTCTTGATGGAACAGGATCACCTAATTGTACTGTTGGGCCATTGAGTCTGGGTCTTGCCTACTGGTACTTTAGAGTGCTCCCCCCTTATGCGTTAAGGGTGAAAGTGCAAAGAGCTAAGTGAGAGACAAGTTGTGAGGGTACAAAAGGGCCCTGGAGACTTGTTTCTGTCGTCCTTGATTTCAGTGTGATTACGGAAACAGCAAAGTACTACTCAACATAAGTAAAACTGGCAGACCATGTGTTAAGAGCTGTGCAAAAGTCTGAAGTACTTGTTGTACTCTAGAGGCTAGTGCTGAAGAAGCTCTATAAGCTACAGTGCTCTGCAGCAAGCATCACAAATTATAATACTAATAAAAGCAAGCATGCAGCTTACAAGTAATTCAGGCTTGAAGGAAGTTTCTAAATAACTTTCTTTTCTTTAGTTCTCCTTAGACTTGTGGAACATGTCATCTCTAAGGAAAATGGCTTTCCCCAGAAGGAGTGTTTGGAGGAGCGATAGACTGTCAGTGCTGTCAGAGTTAATGACAGCCTATGAGGACAGGATGAGTGAAATTCTTGAGGAGAGACAATCTACGGAGGATGACCAAAGAATAAACAGTTCAAAGAAATCCAGAAAATTTCAAAGATTTATGTAAACCAAGAGCAATGTTCAATTATTAATAACTGAGAAATTATCCCTTTAGCTGTTGAAGGCATTTTGTGTGAGCTTCTGTTTGTAATGATAGTTGACTAGCTAGGGTTTTCATCCAGGTCACTGGAGTCTGCTAAATGCATGGACATTCAACGTTGTGTCCAAGGTGAATAAACTACTTGGGAGTATTAAATGTTGAGATCTGAATGCTTTCTCCCCACATGAATACATTTTCTTTGTGAAGAAGCATCTAGATTTTTCATCAGACATATTTTCCTAGAGACACATGTGACCTTCTTGTATTTTCCTCCTCCCCCACCCCTGAATCAAGCTTTTAAAAGCAGCTAGTGCTGAGGTGAAACAAGTCATAGGCATAAACAGAGGCAAATTCGTCACTGTGGTTCATGAGCTCTGCCTTCTCTCTGCAGTTACCCATTTTGCATGCAGAGAAATCCAACTGTGCAATGCTACTAAAGCACACAGAACAAGCTTGGTGTTGCAGAACAAGCTTTGTGTTGGACCTGGGAAGGTGTAGTCTGAGAAGTTTCAATACATGCTTTCCTTGCTCTTACATCCTGCCTTAGGCAACTGCTACTGGTTCCTCTCATGGACACACTACTGATGTATGAGGATTTGCAGCCTAATCCAGTACAGCTGTTCTTACACTGCCAGGAAACCTATGCAAGTGGTTTAAAAATCTTATCTTCTGAGTGGAACAAATCAAGATTTTTCTTTAAAAAATCAATATCTTTGGATCGAAAGCATTAGAGCTGTAGCCTAGAGAAATGAAAAGACCAATATGAAGATTAGGTCCCACCAAAACACTTTGCAAGCCCTCAGGCAGTTCATGGCTTTTTCTGGCATTCAGTCCAAAAACGCATCTCACACACTAGGAGTTTATTGTGCCATATGTTCCCCCTGGCACTTCTCTCTCTGTCTCTCTGACCAAAATTAACTTCTGAAGCTGGCAACTGATAAATTCTGGTGAACGCTCCAGGCCTCCTCTCAGTAAAGCCCACCTGGTAAACATCAGGTTGTCATCTTCAAATCCACAGATTTCCTGTTTGCTACTGTTAACCAAAGCAGATCCTTCCTTTCTTTCTGTACCCCCATCACCTATACTGACCACAGGGCATCCTTCCTCATGGGGATATGGAGGCTGATCAGATACACAGCATATGAAGGATACACTAGTTGCATCATCTTCCAGTAAAAACAAATTGATGTTCATTTTATGACAGAATAACATTTCTAGAAGAGCCTGTATGTATTCAAGAGAACGAGAATAAAATTCAACCCAATGTGAGGATTATCCTGTAGCAGTTTTGTATATTGCTTTGACGTGAAAGCAGGATGGGTTTCTTTCTACTATTAGAGTTCTTTAGAAAAGAAACGAAGTTCTCAGTCCTTCTTAAAGGTTCACTGCAAAGTCTGCTGACAAGGAAATGTCTTTCAATGATATTTTAGTGGCTGGTTATCCTAAAGAGAGTGTAGCAGGAGCAGGCTTTTCTACTGGAGACAGGATTTTCTCTGCTTGCAAAGAAAAGGAAAAAAAAGAGTTTGTTTCTAGTCCTAATGGTTGTAAAAACTCAAAAAACTGACATCTTCAGACCTTCACACTGGAAAGTAAACCAAGAATGAAAAAATGTGCTTAAAATTATTCAGGCTCTTAGGTGGGCTTACTCATGAATTTTAGATACCTCAAAGATGATGGCATATTTTTGTTTTCTTGTCCCCTGCTGAGTAAGCATAGCTCAACTCAGTTGCAGGCTGATTACTTGGCAGTATTCATAGCACTCAGTTTGGCAACCAGTCAGGTGGGCAGAGAAAAGTCACAACCAATAAACCAGGATTTTCTCTGTCAGGATGGCAATTACTTTGGCACAATTTGTCACAGCCGGCATATTTTCTCTCACTGTGGACTCTACTACATTGAACTAGCTTTCCCCTGGTGTGGACTAAAAGCAAGTTCAGAGACCGTTACCACAGCTCAGCACATGAAAAGTCATCTGCTAAAGTGTGGCAGCTTGAGGGTAGACCAACACTTTCTGGTAATACCTGTGTCTTAGGCAAGATATCTTACACTGAGGGCATTGTATTGGAGGAAATAACAATGGAGATAATTTTTCGTAGGAGACAGGACAGGGAGAGGAGAGGAGAGGAGAGGAGAGGAGAGGAGGAGGAAAATCCCCATTACTTTGTTTAACAGAATTTCAAGGGCAACTCAGATTTGAAATAATTTAAATTCCAACATTTTTCTCCTATGGTACAGTAAGACTGTTTGGCCTTCCTATTGATTGAAGGTCATCCATTTCAGCTTTCTTCTCAGTAGAAACCCATAATATTGGTAACGCTACATCCACACTTACTCTTTCATCATAGTAGTATGTTAATCCTTATAATAAACAAGGAGAAGCAATGCAGATTGGAACATAATTGTCTATATCTCACATAATCATCAAAAATTATTGTTATTTTGATTCCACCAATTGATGGGTCGTTTTGGCACCAGCTATAGACATCGTAACACTGTCTCTTGATGGCTATTTAGAAGGCTTCAGATGAGTTACCTCCACCTTGAATATGAGACCAGGTCCTCAGCTGACAGATGTCAGCCAGAGGTTCACATAAGTTAGTGCAACGGCCAAATCATAGCTGGGTGTCTGCTAGTGGCCTGTATTTTTTTCCTACTTCTTTCCAGTAACACAGAAAGAATTGCAAAGCATGGAGGATAAAGAGATTTGTGAGAACTCTGAAGAACTGATAGATCATGGGAGACTGTGAAGCTTGTGCATTTCCCCATTACACATGTTTGAAGGATTTGGAGAGAAGAAAAGTATGTAGGCTTAATATTAAGAGAGTGTTGGACATCTGTGCATATCTGTGGTTCTATTTGCTGCTTAAAGGTGGTACCAAGTAATTTTAAGCAAGATTCTGGCCAGGAGAGGCCATCATGAACAAACCTGTATTTCCTAAGTAGGTTTTGCTAAGAAACATCTGAGATCATTTCTGTTACTTCTCTATAAAAGGATTAATGACTATCTTTCACTGGCAGTTACTGAGGGCATTGCAAGAAAAATCACGTTTCTGAAAATACTTTTTCTCCTCAAACTGGAAGCAAGAGGCTCTTCATGAGCCTGAGATGCAACAAATGCAAAAGAAATGACTGAATATGAATGACCTCGAGTGTGAAGATTTGCAGAAGGTGAGGGCCAGGGTGACAGAAAATTAAATAAAGTGAATTTTGGCCATCCCAGCATATCACACTCTCTACTGCTTGTACTTATGTCAGAGGAGGAGATCAGAAATATGCTGACTCTCACATTGTCTTCCTTCATCCTATTTACGTAAAAATTGTTCATCTCTTTCAGAAGTACCATCAATCCTTGAAACTCATTGGAGCAGGAAATCAGGCAAATTAATTTTCAAGTTGGAAAAAAAGGATTAAGAATTGCGAGGAGTAAAAGTAAAGGACTAAATTTTAGTCTTTCACATTATGCTTTCTTCTTACTGTGTCTCAGACTGATTGTCTCAGGTGATTGACTTGCAAAGATTATTTTTGAAAAGGATCTTTTTAAAGGAATCTGTGTCTCTGGTATGACAGTTACAGAGGTATTTACAGAGCTTATACTAGTTCTTTTTTTCTGGAACTATCTCTTCACAACAAAGATTGCCGTGACTTTCCTAATTAATTAGGTATCTGAGATAGTTTGCAGCTGGTTTAAAAATGTGAGTGTCACAGTGGTAAAGCAAAGCTGTTTCTGCTCCCTCACTGAATATCCTGGAACTGGTGTCTTCTGCGACCATTTCCATTCTACTGCTAAGGTTAAAATCATAACAACATTATAAATTAGTCATGGACGGTTTCAAAGGCATTTTTTTTTGTGGGAAAGGTCTTTTACTATGAATTTAAATGATGTAAACAGTGGATGGTGACATGTTATATTGCTTCTCCTTTCTTTCTCTTTTTTTCTTTTTTTTTTTGAGTACCCATTGATGTTACAAGCCACGGGTTTAAAAGTATATGTTATGTTTTCTTCTTTTTCTTCCTCCTAGTCTAGCAGTTTCTATGTTTCTGCTTGTCTCTGGATTTTAGGAACAAAAGAGTACCTATTTTATTTGTGGACTCCAAGCCTGTTCACAGATTGCTCCTTTCCCTTGCCTTGGGAGTCAGTCATCATGCCATGTATGTGTTGGGTTTTTTGCAGTACTGGACCTCACCTGTCACTTTCATCTGATAACAAAGTTTCCGTAACAAGCAATGGAGTTCTGTGCAAGATGCACATATTACCTCCTTTCATTGTCATTCCTCCTTCTAACTGTTCATATTAGGTAGAGCACTCATCCTGGCTATCCTCCTCTCCCAACTCTTCCAAATTTTCATCTACCCAGCTGGAGCACTTTCACCCAGAGAACAGAAGCAGGAGTCTGCACTGATGGGTGATAATGGGATTCATCTGCTTTCAATAGATGTGGTAGTCTGCTGCTCCCAAACAGCCCTTTTAACTCTTTCACATACTCAATCAGATTCCCAAATATTATCATATGCTTTTGAATGACTGAGAGGAGAATTGTGAAGGGAACAAAAAAAAATTACAGAAAGAATTAAGCATGGTTGAACGCAGTTTACTTCAGTCTGAAGTAACCAACATTTCGACACTGACCAGCTCTTCTTCTGAGAAACTGGAGAAGAGTTGCCATTGCACTGCTCATCTGGATCTCTATTCAGACTCTGATCACTCTTCTAGATTATCTCTGACAATCTCTCTAGAAGATGCAGCCTTTCCTAAAGGTATCAGACCAAGCCATTCAGAAAACTTGCTGTGTCATGTCTTCCTATGGGTCCTTTCATCAAGACATTGTTTCAATTAATTTCTGCATTTGATCTAAGATGAAAACTTCAGTGACTTTATTCATTTCAGATGATATCATAAACATAAGAAATTAAGAGTTTTGAAATCAGAAACTGGTAAAAGTCACTTGTACTATTTCTGAACTTTATTAGGGTGTATAATTTTCAGTACTACTGGTGAATGAAAATTCTGTTCACTGCATAAATAGAACACTAAAATGATTATGAGGGCTTTGTTTTGAGAAAGTGAACTATCAGTGAAGCAAAAAAAAAAAACAACCAAAAGTGATAAATATGTGATTTTTATGTTCCGATGTCTCTTAGTATCTATTTGCAGAAAACTTTTTACTGTAAGGGTGATTATGGAAAGAACAGGTAAATGTTAGTGTTATTTGCTAGTGTTTAAGAAAAGATGTATGTGCACCAGCCATTTTTAAATTCATCTGTTTCATACTTAGCTATCATCTATGCTGAAATTTTAGGCAAAGTGCTGCTAAAACAAAATATGATACCATGTTCTGCCAAGTCAGCTTAATATTTCCCGATCTGCCAAACAGATACAGCAATAATATTTACTTGTGATATCAATGCCATACAGTGTTATATAGATCAGAGAGACTTCTTTGTTACGCTTCTCCAAGTCCAAAAACAATAAGCAGTTTTACTACAAGAAACAGCAGCCTACTTGTGAACACGGCATCAGTTAGTGAGACTAAGTAGTCTCTTTTACTTGAAATAAAGACATAACAAATCATACTAACACAATCTATGTTTTCCTGTCCAACAACAGTTAAAAGTCAGACTCCAGAAAGTCTAATAGTTATGTTAGTCATTCTGTGTACTCAAAAGCTGGTCTCCATCAGCTGAGCTAGGTTAGTACAGCTGAGATGAGGTGTGCAAAGCATTCACTCACTTTGGAACCCTTTGAAAAAGCTTAGGGTACAATTCATTAAAAATTTGGGCTTTCTGAGATGTGAACTCAGATATGCTGGTTTGAACCCCAGCCATCTTGCTGCCATGATTGGATTTTATATGCAACATTTAATCATGGGTGAAGGATTTGGTTGGAAGGTGAGAGCCAACGTCATGTATTTTGAGAATTCCTTCGATCTTGGGGTTGAAATCAGGAAAACATAATCACTCTCCAAAGGTATTTGGAGAGAAAGCACACTTTCATAGCAATTCTGAAAACTGAACAATTATCTTCTTCCTAGCCTAGGAAAATTAACTGGAATAGATTTTCTTCTTTTTCCTCTTTCCATCCAAGCAGTTCCTCTGCTCAAAACAAGGCTTTATTTTGTATTTTCTTACTGTAACAATTTTGACTATTTTAGTTTATATGTTTTCAGCTAATGGGTTGTTGTTCTGATTGGGGATGAAGCATCTAGTCACAGCCTGAAAAGTGGAAGGTTATAGAGTGCTTTCCAAGGGTGGACTAAAGGAAATCAGCCTGCACTTTTTCACCTGCATCACTCAGGAGGCAATGATTGTCCTTGCAGCTTGCAGTTGTGATTCAGATAACATATAATTTGAATTTAGATGTACTGACATTATGATTACATAAGGTGATGTTCTCCTCCCAAGTTAGGCTTTTGCCCATCTTCAGTCTGCTTTTGGTTAAAAGGTTTCACTTGTATCAAGAAAATTATTCAAGGAAGCTTTCTTTGCATGTACGTTTGTGAGATAGCAAACAAACAATCCTGAGTATCAGGTAGAAGGGAATAAGTATCTTGTAAGTGAGAGTCATTATAGCTGGGCTTATCTGCAAAACAGTGGTGGCCATTCAAAAAATATAAAGTGAAGACAGTTCATAATGTTCTTCAAAAAATATCTATTCTGTTTCCCTGCTTCTGCTCTTCCTCTTCTGTTTCACTCACTTGAAAAGACTTCAGTTGTTTCCATTTCTCCCCATATCACCACTGATTGAGTTTTCTATAATTTCTTTTCTATTCTCCTTATTCCCCTTTTATCTCCTTGGATTGCCTTTGGCATTTTTAGCTGTCACTCTAGTTTTTCATTTGTGTGCTTGAGCACAGAAACACAGGCGCCTGTGTGGGCACAAACACACACATATTCACACACTCATCACTTGCTCCCACTGTCACTAGTAGCACTGTCTGGGAGGCCACCAATAACTCTTTTGGTTCCTCCCTGGTTATACAAGTGATTCACACAAATTCTGGGAGCTTAATTTGGCATCACTGCTTTTCATTTTATACTATTTGACTGTAATTGTGGCCTTCAAGGGGTTTTGATTCTGTTCTTGTTTTCTTCAGCCGAAGCTGATTTTCCCCTCATTTTTCACTCTGGTATTCTATTTGTTATTTCATTAAATTGCTTTAAATGAGAGATATTTTGATGGGCCATTGAAGAATGTAGATGGTGTAAAGGCGTAAAGGAACACTGTTGCTCTGAAATTGCAGGTCAGCACCTGCTCCCTCATCCTCTTTTCGACTGAGGGTGAGCAGGCAAGAGATGCAGAAAAAGACATATGCCTGCTCATTCACACTCCTTTCTCTCAGAAGATACACCTTACTATTACCTCTATGTCACTGGAAAGAGGAGGGGGTAATATCTGCAAATTGCTAGAAGTGTGATTACTTCTAAATAACCATGTCTGTGTCATATCTGATTGCTCAAATAATCCTGATACTTGGGTTTTCTCATCGCTTTGTAACTGTGGATGCTATCTTGAATTAAGCTTTGAAGGAATATAGGCATGCTCCGCAGTCTGGGCAGGCTAACTCTTCAGAGAAAGAGGGGGATTCGATTTGATTTTTATACATATATGTACACACAGAGTGTGGTGAGATACTGGAACAAGTTGCCCAGAGAAGTTGTGGAAGTCCCCTCCCTGGAAGTGATCAAGGCTCTGTTGGACAGGGCTTTGAGCAATCTGGTCTCATGGGAGATGTCCCTGCTCACAGCAGGGGATTTGGAACTAGACGATTTTTAAGGTCTCTTCCAACACAAGCCTTTCTATGATTCTATGATTCTATGATTCGTATACGTATACATATACGTATTTGTATACGTATATGTATATGTATATGTATATGTATATGTATATGTATATGTATATGTATATGTATATGTATATGTATATGTATAGGTATAGGTATAGGTATATGTATACGTATAGAATCATAGAATCGTAGAATCATAGTATCGTAGAATCATAGAATCATAGAATGGTCTAGGCTGGAAGGGACCTTAAAGATCATTTAATCCAACCTCCCTGTCATGGGCAGGGACGCCTCTCAACTAGATCAGGCAACACATGGGGACAAAGCAGGGATCGAACCCACAGCCTTGGTGTTAGCAGCACCACGCTCTAACCGACTGAGCTAACCATATATGTATACGTATATGTACACGTTCACATACACATACACATAGACATACACATACATATACACGCTGAATCTTTTGGCAACTACTGCAGTTCTTCAGCAGATTACATAGCATTTGGTTTGAAGGCTGCCCCAAAAGCCTGAATTGGAATATTATTATTTCACCAAGCTACACACTCACTGAGTGTTCTCCTGTTTCTACAAAGAAAACCTCCTTTGCTTTAAACAGTTCTCCTCAAAGCCTCTCCCCAGCCCGCTTCCAAAAGAATCTGTGCATTATTGTGCCTTCTGGCTGGGTGACTTCAGTAATAGAAGATGTCCTGAGGAAATGTTTCAGATAGTATACTTGTGTGAAATTCTTATGCAAAAACTTGTAGGTCTGGCTGACCTGGTTCACTAGGCTGGTTCTGTTCCTGCACTGAATGGAGAATGGAAAGGCCATATGTTTCCTTGTTACCTCGGTAAAGTATATTTTATTGTTCCGTGTTATCTTCTTATTATGCATTTATAAACCTCTTTGGTGACTAAGTTGTTTGCGTAACATGGTATATTTTTGGCAATAATTCTTCCTGCAGAAGGGATGCATATGAGAGTGTGCTTGGGGATCCCAGTAGACTTACAGCGTACATGTACACTGAGAATGTATGAGGAGAATGAATATATCAGCCAGGTAAAAAATTTTACAACATAGTCTGTCCTGGCAGTTGTTCTTATTGCAAGTGAACTGCTAGAGGACTGCACGGCTTTTGTGCAGTCCCCGACATGCTGTGTCTGCAGGGTTTGTAGTGCTGAAGGCTGAAGGAGTACAGCCTCAGTATCCAAGGGCTTTTGCAAACAGTGCTTAAAGCAGCATAAATTCCTCATCAAATGAAGCAAAATCCCAACTCCTCCCTGAACCATAGTGGCTGCTGGATCAGGAATCTTGTTAGGTTTGTAGCTTTTGGATTAGCGAGGCCCTTTATTAACTGGGACCAAAAAACTTCTCTGAATGGCTAAATCCTGAATTACTGAGCCTTATTCTCCTGGTCTCCAGGAAAGGTCACTGGTGTAGACCTCCTTGCATCTTCAGTGTAAAAATGTGTCACTGTGGGTGGTCACTCTCTCAGCTACTGTGCACACGCTTTGTGGAAGTCCTGGCCTATTGACACTGAGAACGCCTCTACCTTCCCTTTGTAAGAATCTGAATTTAAGCCATGAGGTATTTGTATAGACAGTTAACAGTTTAACTAGTTATTTACCCTGTGGGATGAACTAAGTTTAAAATTAGAAGTTTGCAGGGAACATCTTGAAATACTTTAACTTGTGAAAGGACTGTCAGGGATAGAATCTCTCCATTGTACATTGATATATTTATTAACAAGAATATACAAAATAACAGATCTAAACCCCAAACATTTCGATCATGATAATAGCATTTTCTATTACACACAGTGCAACAGTGGTGTGCAAATAAATTATAATTTTTTCACCCTTATTTTCAAGTTTAGACAAATCAAAAGCTCAAATATTTTATAATTAACTTTGTAAGACAGGTAAACTTCAACAACTTGTTTTGTGTGTGTGTGCATACAACGTGATTCTTCCATACCTCAACAAGGAAAGTAGATAAACATCAACAAGCACATATAGACAAGAGTAATGGAATTTCACATGCTAAAAATAATTAATTTCAGGTCACATTATACCCCATAAGCTTTGACTCTTCACTGAATTGTGAGGGAAGTAGGCATGTTTTTGTTCACCACACCATAAAACCATGTTTTGTGCAAACAAAAGTGAATGTAAAATTGAGATTTCTAAAATTGCCGTGTTTGTATTTTTCCGGTTTTGTTGACCGTTGGCAAGAGCACACAATTCAGGGTATGTAGCATAAAGTAAACTTGGGTTGGACACAGGAGATTTAGATCAGCATTCTTCCTGCAGCTGTGTATGCCAGCCATGTACTACATGCTGCTACTTCAACGCACAAGGCGCAGTGGAGTCCTGTGTACTGCATAACCTTATACAGGAATCACTGGTACACTGAAAGAAGTACTAATAAAATAAAGGAGTTGTCTTCACAACCTTGTTTAGTGGCAGAAAAAAACACAACAACTCACTGACATGCTATAGCTCCTCTATCATCAGAACCAGAAGTACTTTCATTTTGTGGGGAAGAATTGATTGCATCCAACCTACACACAATGTTGTGCTGGAAAGCACATTCCTGTTACCTCTGGTCTTCCCGGTGAAGTGTACATCTCCTTTGAAACTTAAACTGCTGAAGAACGACCCAAGGTGTGCACAGAGTCCCAGGAGGTCAGCAGATCTTACAGGGAACCAGCAGAACATGGGGAGATGGAAAATCACAGTGTCACAGCCTGATGCACGCGTTCCTGCACACACACTAATGTGTACAGCCCCTCTGACACTGCAGATATACACAAATAATTGGAGACACCATCTAGCTAAAGCATCAAAGAGTTCAGTGAGATGGCTGGTTTAGTGAGCTAGGGACTGGAGTGATGCATTACTGGTCACACTAGTCACTTGTCTTGATGGAGACAAAGGTCTGCAGGGAGCACGAACTGATCAAGGGGAGGTGATGTGCCAACAGCAGGAGTTGTCACCCATGTCTGCTGTGGTAATGTTTGCCTGTTTCTTCCAAATACAAGTATCTTTCTTGTTTTCTTCTTTGTCCCCTTATGATACCCTTCTTCCTTCTTCATCCTGCTTCTTTCGTCCCTTCAAGGCACAATGCTCTTTTCCCCTCCTACCCTTGCTCTTTGTTAGCTGCCTTTCCTATTATGCTGTGAATACACGCAAACATCCAGGGATTTTGAGTGGATTCAGACTGGTACCTCTCACTAGCCCCAGAACCAAGCTGAGTGTTGTGTATACTCTTCCACTTTATTTTGGTTTATTGCACCTCTTCCTTTTGCATTGCTTTAAATCGTGCACTGAGGAATCTCAAGTCTTTATTTAATGATTTAGCAGAGCCGCTCTCTGAACTCACAATAAATTTCACTGAGCATCTGTTTGTGAGTTTGAATTTTGTCTTGCTCTGAATTCTTTCACTTGCAGTGCATGGTTTTATAGCACTCTCAGATTCATTTAATCTTGTGTAACACATGAATGATCCCACTCATTCTAAAGGCCACATGCTTGATTTGGTAATTACTATGGGTCTGTCTCTGACTAGTTTGTTTTTGTCTCTTTGTCTCTTGTCTGTTATTTAATTATTTCATGAGATCTTGCTGTATCTTATCTGTCATCTCCAGTTCATAGTTATTTACTGTTCTCCTTCTTTTACACTAGAACTTTGAATTCTGTAAAAGCAGTTCTGCTTTAATTTTTTTTCTGTTTTAAAGCTGAACTAATGTTTAGTTTATCAGTTTTGATCCCTAAGAGGCCATGAGGCATATTACCTATAACCTCTTATTCACAATGTCCTTGCTCTTCCAACACAGTCTTTAGGATCTACTAGCCAAAAACTAAGGCAATGATCAAGTAAGTGTTAGACAACCTTACAAGAAAACATGATTTTTAGTGGTTCAAATTCTTCAGAAATGTTCTCTTCAAGCTCTCTCTCCTCTACAAAATAAAAATCCACACACATACCCTGTGATTGCCTTCAAAATCCTTTGACGTGGTTTTGTGGGTGCACATACGTGTGTGTGTGCAGAAGTAAGTTAGAATGTTCCATCTACAGCCATTTAGCAGATCTACAGGCTGGAAATACGGAGCCATCTTCAAATGTCCTAATTCCTTCTGTGTCCCAGCCTCTGGCAATAAAGATAAACATTTCTGAAAAGTTACTCAGAAGGTATTGTAACCTACTGCAAAAGTCTCTTCCTTCATCTTCTTTTTCTTCTCTTCTGCTCTCCTTCCCTCCTTCCCTCCTTCCCTCC
>NW_009718711.1:41152-41422 GCF_000703405.1 Apaloderma vittatum | reverse complement strand
GCCCAGTAGAATAAATATTTCCGCAGGTACCAGCTCGCCAAAGGGAAGGGGTGTCGAGGGGGCGGTCGGCATGCGTCCGACGAGGTGGGGGGGGAGAAGACAAGAGTCTGCCTCGGATCGCGGCAGGAACGTCAAGCAGAACAAATTAACACCATTCAACTGATGTCTAAAAGGAGTCTCCGGTGCTTTCCCCATGTGAGCCAGTCACATGTCTTGTAAGGCCCGGGCATCCTGGTGCGTCACGTCCTGCCACGACCCCAAGGTCAAGTC
>NW_009718711.1:40767-41056 GCF_000703405.1 Apaloderma vittatum | reverse complement strand
CTGCGCCCTTTTGCCCATTAGCAGTGTGGAGTGGCCATAGGGCTTGGCAGGAGGAAAGCCTTACCGTTCTCACCTCCGCGGAGGTGGGTATAGGGAGGGAGCGGAGCCTTGCTGGCTGGCAACGATGGCTGTGGAGGAGTAAAGCCAAGCTCTAGTGCCGAGGCTCACTCCCAGGGGCAGGTTGGGCTCTCACCTGTTGCATAGGGCAGGTTGTACTGCGCCGGCAGCAGCGAGTACCCGAGGTGGTGGTGGTGGTGATGCGTGGAGAGCAGGCGCTGAGACGGCGAGG
>NW_009718711.1:39496-40669 GCF_000703405.1 Apaloderma vittatum | reverse complement strand
CGACACTGCTGCAGCTCCCACTGCCTCCCACCACGCCACAGCCGCCACGGTCTCGCTCTTGAGACGTCTTCTCACTTATCTGGAGAGGAGAAAGCAGACGCACGCTGAGGGAAGCTACCGGCTAACCCCCAGGGCCCGTATGAGGGCAGCATTTGCACCAAAGCTCCAGCTCAGCCCAGGAGCAGCTCGTGACCCAGGATGGGGATGGCCCCTGCATGCCTGTCGCCAGCTCCAGGTCTGAGGACAAGCATCACCCGATTGCTGCAAGGCTTGGAGGAGCCTCAGTGCTTCTCCAGGGCAGCCCTGCCCACAGGGCACTGTGTTATGGGTTCACCCCACAGCCTCAGCTTTCCTAGAGCAGCACGAATGGCGAAAACCTGGCTGAGTTGCTCCAGGAACCTTCCCGAAGCTCCTGCAAAAGAGCCAGGCCGAACTAGTGCCTTCCTGATCCTCACCGTGGGCGATTTGCTCTTGTAGTGGCTGGCGTGTTGCTGCAGGATGTCCAGGGCCTTGGATTCTGAGCTGGATTTACAACTCACGCTGGGGCTGGCTCGGGACTTGTCGCCATCGTCAGTCCCGGACGCCTTGCTCCCATACGGGGAGAAGGAATAGCTGGAAGGTAGGTATGATCCTGGGAGGGGAGAAAAAAGCAGTCAGGGAACGGGGAGCCCTCGGGTGGCCCAGCTGGGAGCAAGATGTCCCGCAGCAGCCCTCCCACACTCCAGATGCAGGGACAGACCGCGAGAAGATACCAGCTTCCTTACCTGGGTAATTCTGCATCATGACGGTGGGCATGGCCCGGTAGCTGGGGTGGTTGGGGTCGTACGACTGGCTGTAGGAGTAGCCATGCATGTAGGGGATGTAGGACTGATGCTGCGTGAGGGGCGAGGACACAGGGACGTGGACGCTGGGTCTGGGGTCCTTCCCCACCATGCGAGCCTCCTCGGTGGGGGTCAGTTTGCACTCGGAGCTGCTGCTCTCCTTGCCATCCTCCTTCGACGTGGCTTCTTTGCTTCGGTTTCTTTCTTCCTTCAGCTTGCGGTCCCTCTCCTCTTTCCACCGCTCATCCTCTGTCTTGATGTCTGAGTACTTTGCCGGGTACACATAGGTCCACATCCGCGGCTCAGCTTCCTGCAAGAATCAGCCAACCGTCAGAGTGGCTGGGGGTCCCCG
>NW_009718711.1:38053-39469 GCF_000703405.1 Apaloderma vittatum | reverse complement strand
GACCAGCAAGCCCCACTCCCCTTCTCCGGGCTCTCCTTGGCCCACCCGTGGCCTCCCAGCCACCGTGAGTTCCCAGAGGAACTTCAGGGGGTCCCATCACGAGCAGAGGACAATGCATGTTCCCTGCTGGCAGGCATTACCTGTCTGTACCAGAGCACAGGGTCCACCTCTGCTTGCCGGCCGCACTCGGAGCCAGCCTTCGCCTCAGTGCTCTCCTTCCCGAGGTGACTGGCCTCACTCAGCTTCACCTTGAGCCCCTCAGCAATCTGGCTGCCAGAAAGCTTGGATGAGTCCTCCAGCTTGGGGATGATGACGGATTTCGCCACATCAGGACCTCCCTGCTCCTTAGCCTTGCTCAGCCCTGACTTGACAAGGTCTGTGAGGCTTGGTGCTTTCGTTAGCGTCGGCGGCATGGGCGGCTTTTGCTTCCAGTCTTCTTTGAGCGCCGCCTCCCTCTCCTTCAAGCCCAGCTCTGTCTTCTTCTCCAGCCCTCGCTGCTGCTGCTGCTGCTCCAGGCTCTGCCGCTGCTTCTGCTGCTCCTCGTACTGCTGGCGGTAGGCTGGGTTGGTGCTCAGGAGGTGAGCGTGGTAGCCCTGTTCATTGTAACCGTAGGGGGGAACGTAAGCGTACTGGTTGTAGTAAAGGGATTGCATGTACATATTGGGCCGCTGCTGGATGACTGAGGGCTGCTGGCTGGAGCCACCGAGCTCTGCTTTCTTCTCTTCGCAGCCTTCACTCTTCACCTTTGCCTCCGAGCTCTCCTGCTCATCATCCTTCTTCATGTTGCTCGGCTGCGGGCTGGCCACCAGGGTTCAAGGGGCCCGGGCTTGCCTGAGGGTAGCCAGGGGAATAGTAGGTTTCAAAGCCTTGGTAGTAGGGAGACTCTTTGCTCTGCGGTTGTGGAGGGAAAAGAGCTTTTTTGGCGCCTTCTTTGACCAGCTGCTCCGGATCTTTTGCCTTCACACTCTCCAGCTTGCCCTCGCCATCCTCCCCAGCATCAGAGATGTCCGAGTAAGCTGGGCTGTTGGTCTTCACCGAGCTCGCCTCTGCCCCGTTCTGGGTGACAACATGCAGCGGGGTCATGGGTTGGGCTGCGTTGGCGTTCTCCAGCCTGCTAGGACCACCAATGGAAGGGCTTGGGGCGTTGTCGGTGAAGCTGTCGATTTTATCTGCCTCAGCCTACCGGCAAAGCCGGCTCTGGTGGGGGTCGGAGGAACCATTGAGCAGCCCCTCGCCCTTCATGCTCAGGTCGCTGGATTCCCCTCGGAAAGGGCTCTTGCCTTCCTCCGCTCTGCAGGCTTTGCCAGGGGTCAAAGGGTTTTCCACCTCCTTGGGCTCCTTCTTCTTCTTGTCCTTCTTCTTTTTCTCCTTGGAAGGCGTGAGGGCAGGGTTGACCGCAAAGGGTTCTCCCATCAC
>NW_009718711.1:37735-37969 GCF_000703405.1 Apaloderma vittatum | reverse complement strand
GGGGTAAGGGTGGCGTGCTGGAAGGTGTAAATCGGCTGCGGGGGGATGGCCGGTGCGATTGGTCTGGCAGACTTCAAGCTTTTGGAAGAGATCTTCTCTGGCTTCGCGCCGGATGCCTTCTTCGCCTTGTCCTTTTCGACACAGCGCTTCTCCAGAGACTCGAAGCCATCATTACTTGTCTCGTCAGCCACCAAGGGACCGTCCTCAGAGCCGTCATTGGACAGAGTGCCTGGG
>NW_009718711.1:36949-37634 GCF_000703405.1 Apaloderma vittatum | reverse complement strand
GGGCGAGCCGGCGAGAGTGAGCCCTTCTGAGAGCCCGTGGCACCATTGCAGCTCCCGACGTCCGGGTGCAGGGAGGGCTCCTCGCCATACTCGCTGTCCACATCTGCCTCCAGCTTGCTGTCATCGTCCGTGTGCGCGTGGGCCTGGTGGTACTTCAGCCCATTGATGTGCTTGTACTTCTTGTTACAGTTTGGGTGGGGGCAGTCGATAAGGATGGGAGAAGGGCAGTTTCGGTCGAGGACAGCTGGCTCCACCTTGACTGTGGCTGGCGGCACGGCCGCCGAGCCCATTGAGTTCGTGCGGATGCGTTTGCTGCCCTTGGAGTCCTCCGAGCTGGAGTTCAGCTCCATGTCGGAGAGGGGTTTACTCTTCCGCTTGGTTACGGAGGAGGGACTGGCCTTCACGTCCTCCGCCGCAGTGCCAGGCGGCGTGCGGTGGTCCGAGGAGTTCTGGCTTCCCCGGCGTCCTTTGCTGTTGGCTCCTGCCCGCGTCTTGCTGCTGTTGCTGGTCCCTTTACTGTCCGAGGCGGCGGCAGTCTCGTTGACAGGCGTGTTGCTGTTGGGACGGACGCGTTTGCCCCTGCCCCGGCCGTTGCGCATCTCCAGGTCACTGGTGGGAGAGTCACAGAACCTGCCAGGAAAAGGACAAGGAGGTTAGAACAGAGAGACAGGCTATGGCAACCCCC
>NW_009718711.1:36575-36811 GCF_000703405.1 Apaloderma vittatum | reverse complement strand
AGGAGATGCCAAGCCCAGCAGGGAACCCTGTGGGACAGTGCTGCCAGATCCCACCACCCGCTTACCGGGGAGGCGCCCAGTCGTGCTGTGTGCAGTCGAGCAGGGTTCCCACATAGGTCTTGTTCCTCCAAGTGACGTTGACCACCAGCATCCCTGTAAGGTGAGGGGAGAGGGTCAGACAGGCAGGTCATTCTTCCCTGGGCATTGGGGCAAAAGGATTTATCCCCCCTCAGGAC
>NW_009718711.1:29866-36518 GCF_000703405.1 Apaloderma vittatum | reverse complement strand
GAAGGCAAACAAGGGGTCTTGGGCTCTCAGGAGAGGCGAGACCCTGAGATCTGGGATGGGGAGGGCACCAAGATGGGAGACGGGAGAACCCTGCCTCCACTCAACCTCTCCTCCTCAAGCCACTCAGTGCTCTTCCCTGCTTTCATGGGGATGCAAAAACCGGTGACCCCGCAAACGGCTGCAGGATTGAGGGGGCTGAAGATCCAGGTTGGCTCCGTGGGCACTCAGGCAGGATAGGGAAGGCGATCTCCGCAGAGCAAGGGCCAGGAAGCCCCCAGGGGAGATGTGGGCAGCCCCCTGCAAGGCTGTAGCCCCCGAGGCCGAGCTGTAGACCCCCGAGAGGGTCTTTGATTTCCCCTGTGGCACAGCCATGAACCCCACAGCCCTCCAGGAAAGGCTGTCACTGCCACTAGATGGCAAGCTGAGCCCACACAGCCAACCACCCCATGCAGGAAAACGCAACTTTTGGGGAACAAGCCTGGCTTCCCCTCACTTTGCTTTGCTCCTGCCCTCACTCTGGACACTCCACCGCCTGGAGAACCTCCACGGGGCTGCATTTCCTTCCATCATGGAGCAAAGGTGTCGGGAAAACCAGTGGTTTCAGGCTTTTCACACACCAGTTCAAGCCGAGAAACAGCCTGGCTCACACCCGTGCCAAGAACATGGACCCTCGTAGTTTCTTTTTGGAGGCAGAGGGGTCTTTCCCAGCAGCACTCAGCTCCGTGGCTATTTTTTTTTACATCCCACCACCACGCGGGAGAGATGAAATATGAAGGGGAGAAGTGAGCCGGCGCGCAGTCGTACCTCCCTTCGCTGTCGGAATGTCAACCCTCCCAACATGCACCAGCCTATATTTAACCCGGTGCAACCAATCATGCCCAATCCCTTCCTAATCCTCTGACAATAACCCAGGACAATTTAAACCTCCGGGAGAGATCCTAAGCAGCTTTCCCCCTCCTGTGGCAGCAGGATGAGTGGGGCAAGGGCAGACAGCGAGGAGGCAACATCCTGCCATCCCCTGAGGCTGGAGATGCCGAAGACCCAGCGCTCTTGCAGAAGAGCTGAGGTTTGGTGGGTCCACTCAGCTGGTGGGGACATGGGATGGACAATGCCACGTGAAGTCCATGTTAAAACATAAGTGGTGGTGTCTATTTGCAATTGCTCCTCGTGTGGACACCTGCTCCACCATGGACTTCCATGGGCTGCAGGTGAGTATCTGCTCCACCAACACAGAGTGCAGTGGCACAGCCTGCCTCACCATGGTCTGCACCATGGGCTACAGGTGAACATACTCTGGCACCTGGAGCACCTCCACCTTCTCCTTCTTCACCAACCTTGGTGTCTGCAGGGTTGGGCCTCTCACATTCTCATTCCTGTCTCCCAGCTGCAGTTTTTTACCCCTTCTTAAATAAGTTATTCTAGAGGTGCTGCCACCATTACTGATAGCCTTGGCCACCAGCAGGTCTTGTCCTGGAGCTGGGTAGAGATGATTCTGTTGGACACTCCCTCTCCGTGGCCTGAAAACCATCCAGAAGATGCCTCCAAAGATTTGGGGACCTTGGCAAACAAGTCCTTTAATCCAGGGCTCAGCAGCTAAAGCAGGAGCCGCAGCCAAAATTATCTGGGTCAGCTTTGGGCATGCCTTGGGAAGCTGAACGCAAGCAATAGTCCTGTCTGGAGAAGAACATTGCCAATGCAAAGATGAGAGCAGTCATGACTTTAAGAAAGCTTCTGAGGAGCATGCTGAGCCCGTGCGTCAGCTCAGCAGCCTCAAGACAGCTGCTCTCCACCAAAGGGGTTTCAGTAAAACACAAGAGAGGCGAAGAGACAGTGTCCCCAGCAGGACCCGGCAAGACCAGACCTTGGCCCAACACCAACCTGGAGGAGTGGCGCAGCACACGGACCAAAAGCCCGGAGCCAGATGTTTAGTAGTGGGAACCCATTGGGACGCCTTTGGTTGTGATCATGGTCCTGTGGCAGGACGAAGCTGGTGTTTGAGGCAGGAGGGACATCACGAGGCTCCTTGGAGCTTCATGCTCAGATGGGTCTGCTCCGGTTTGACCTTCCAAGGTTTCTCCAGAGTTGCTGCACTTTGGCTTTAGGAAGCCTTTCTCCCCAATTTTGCAGCCCCACGGCCAACCCAAAAGCCATTTTGTGCAAAAATGGAGCTCTGGTTGAAGATCTGCATTGCCTTCCTCTACCCAATCCCTGCCAGTGCAGCTGGGAGAAGAGCTGAGGGATCTCACCCCTGGGGAGAAAGCAGGCTGGTGAAAAAGCAGGGGGAGAGACAGATCCATCTGGGTGAAGGGGCTGAGATCCCTCAGGAGATCTTGGGAATGGTCTCCATGCACACACTCGTGCTCACAGGTGCTGAAAGCACCTCCTTCAGCTTTCTGTAGACATGGCCTTGGTGCAGCTTTATTCCCCTGGTGGAGATGCTCGCTGCATCCCTACACATTTCAGAAGCTCCAGGACCAACATCTCCTCCAGCATCATCCCTGAACGCCACCATTAACACCGGGAAGGCATGAGACAGATGCCAGGCAAGAAATAGGGATGGTTTCACCCTGACTTTTCACTCACAGACGAGAGATGAAGCTACAACACCCGTGGTGGACCAGAAGCAGCCAAAGGCAATGGCAGGGCTTGTCTTCTGCAGGGCTGGTCATAAAAGTCATCGCTCCCAACAGTGGCAACCAAGCAGCAGCCGGCGGAGAAGGATCTCCGCGCGAGTTCATCGAATTACCACCGACTAAAAATAGGCAAGGCTGGGAAAAAAAATAAAAATCGCAGGGTGCCTCCAAGGCACGCTGTGGAACGGTGGCCGCGGAAGCGAGGGGTAATGCGGCTGGACAGGCAGACAGGCTGCAGAGCTTCATGGTGGGGTGAGGAGCAGGAGAAAAGGGAAACCAGAAACTGCTCCCACATCACAGCCTCTCAACCAGGAATTGACAGTGGCGGGGAGGAGGATGGTTTCTGTGCTCTCTGCCTTGGGGGTGTTCTGCTCATCCCATCATTCAGCACAGCCACATGGGCTCCTCTACTCACTATGAACCTCTTCTCCTGATTTCCACCCAAAAAAGCGTAGCTCCAAGGATGAGGATCCTCAGCCCTGATTTTATGATTTGTTGTGTCCTTCTGCCTCAGAGCAGCAAAAAAAAACCCTCACTCACAGCTCCCAGCTGCCTCAATCCAGATGAGTTTTTCCATGGCAGGTGAGACAGAGAGGGCAGAGAAGTGTGGAGGTCCCCATCCCCAGCCAGCACATCCCAGCCTCTTCCAGCATGGTCCACTCTCTTTTCCCAAATAGCTCAGGCTGCAACATTTTTCCCAATTTCAGCACTCACTACCTCCAGATCAGGGGCCATCACAGCAGTCAGTCCTGCACCAACCCATTTGGAATGCAGTTTTCCAGTAGGGAGAGGAAAGACAAACTGGGCCCAAGTGTGGAGCAAGAAGGGACCTTCTCCTGGTAGCATGTTTCAGCTTGGCTTCCATCGGAGATGACAAAGACAGTCGCAGTGAGGGGTAAAAAGGCCAAAAAGCTTTGTTATCAGCACGCCACGGCAATGGAAAAGCAGGACCAGACATCCAAAAGGAGCTTCTGGGGACCCGGCCAATACGAAGCACCGCTTGGCCTCCACTGTTGCTGCTCTTCCTCACCTTTGTGCTTCTGGGCTCCATTTCTGCTTCCAGTCTCCAGCCAAAGCCAGGCAGGAATGTGAGGAGCTCACCCTGAGAGTCCTGAAGCAAAAACCTCCAGCATCCCAACAAGGCCAGAGGGAAAGGCTCCAACACTCGCCGTGGTCCACTGAGCCACCTATTCATCCCCGCGTTCCTTGGCAGGGCCCCAGCAGCTACGAAAACCCATCAAAGGACCTGGGAAAGCAAACCGAACTGCGTGCAGAGGAGACGAGCTCCAGCGGAAAAAAGGAAAAAAAAAAAAAATTCGATTGGCTTGGCAAGAGAGACAAGCAGCTGAGCTCCCGCTGAGGCGATTTTGAAAGCTCCGCTGGGGTTTTTTAATCCAGCAGGAGATTTCTGCCGCCTCCCAGGGTTCGAGCGTTTTTGTGACGGACCTGCAGGTTGCCAAGCAGAAACGAAGGCGACTGCCGAGTTCCCGTGCAGGCTGGCGCGACCTTCCAGAACAAGTTGGCTCTTGTCGAAAGGCAGAGAAATGGCAGGTTCAATTTTGCGCCAGCCATAAAAAACGCAACACATGGAGCTGACGCAAGTTTTCTGGCCCGTTACTCCCTTTTGCGGGACAGATGAAGGGCTCCTCTGCACCGACCACCCAGACTCTGGTGGGGACAAAGCCCAGGACGTGCCGACAGGCCACGGGAAGGAAGGGATCGCCCTGACTCCAAAATGACATTGCAGGAGAGCAAAAAGCTCTCTGGTGATACTTACCATCCTCTGTCTCCTGCCAGACAATGCCCTCCAGGTTCACGCTGGTCCCAGGCTCGCAGGGGCCCAGGCACTCTGGCTCGGTGGCCAGGGCCACATCGCAGGTGTTGACACCCACCGAGCGGGTGCGTACCATGATCTGCTCACAAGGAGATGAGATGTCGTTGTTGACAACAGGGACGAGGAGGTGCAAGGGCAACACTGCGGGCGTTGAGACCGGAGATTCCATCTGCAATGAGGGAGAAATACACGGGTCACTGGGAGGAATACGGGAAGGAGAACGAGTATGGACAGGCAGCTACATTCCCAGAGAACCTTAAGCCCAGGGCTGTCACCTTCTTGATGCCTGTGCCAGCAGGCAGCTCGAGTCCCACGCCCATCAGAGGACAAGGAGCTCACAGATCTCTCACACCTTGGCGTGCCCGTACCCATGTAACCCCGAGGAGCCAGTGCTCACACTCAAAAGGCAGGAGGTATCTGCTCTCCTACTTGAAAGAGCTTGTGCCAGGTTCCTTCCCTGACAGCTTCTGCGGGTGTAGACACCTTTCGTGATGGCTTGTTGGAAGAGAAAAAAAAAATCACAAGCTTCCGTTTGACTGGCGGGACAGGACAAACGAGTAGAGGTCTCCCTCCAGCACCACTGAAAACCAACATCCTCCTCCTCCCAAATCCACCCTGTGACCACCTGAAGACACAGGCGTTCGGATCACATCCCTCTCCTCCGCACAAGTGCCTGCTTCGGCACTGGACCGTGCCAGCCATTGCACTTCTCCTGGAAACCACATCTCGTGGCCAGAGCACAGCCTGGAAAGCCAAGGAACTGACACGCCAAGTAAAACTACAGCCAAGTCACTGCGCCACTGACAAGCCAAGGTCCTTGGTCACTCTGCCATGCTAGCAGATGACAGCGGTATTAGAAGAAGGGTGGTTGACAGGCTGGTTTTGCTGCTGGCCAAGGGAAGGGTAGGGTGGAGACCTTTGTGGCCTTCAGGGCTCATCAGCAAAGCAGCTGAGAGGACATCTAATCACCTCTGCACAGCAGAGGCTTAGGTGCTGTGGAGAGGTGATTAGAACCCTGGAGAGGCCAAGCTTTCTGACCGCCAGGCGTAGACATGGACACGAGCCCACAACCACTTCCAACGGCGCCACTGGCTCTACTTGGTCAATGTGGCTGACAGCCACCTAAAGGTCGGAATCCCACCCCAACCTGGCATTCTCGTTCTCACCAGCTGCTAAAATTATCTGCTCCTTCTCTTGCCTCCATCCTTTAAGCAAGATAAATAACACCAGTAGAAGCTTGTAAGTCCAACCAACCAACCAACGTCCAACATACTGCCCCATGCAACGTGGTGCCCACAATCGCAGTGAGCGTCTGGACCATCAACTGGTGACCCGAACAAGCTTCTCCACAGCCACATCCACACAAATACCATAACCAAGTAGCGAGGGTGCAGGAGGCAAACCTCTGGGCAGAGCAGAGGATACTGCACCCGCTCCAGCAGCCTCTCCCTGCTCTCATCCTGTGGAGAGCTCAAAGATCTTTTGGCTCTGCCAGGGCGAGCGGTTCGCTCTTCCAGTGGAAGAACACCAAGCACCTTCTGCCTCTTTGTCCTCCTGGGACGGCCTGAAGGTCTCGAGCAGCGGTGGGTGGATGACAAGGTCTCTTTGGCTGCCAGCGCCTCTCGTGCTCCACAGCTCTTTGCCCCATGCAAAGGGGTGCTCAGAAAAACCCCAAACGGCTCCTCAACACTAAACCAAACACAAGTGTCCAGCCCTAAAATAAACAGCGAGGGACCAGGGGGGGCTGCCCAATCTTGGGGGACCCGGGAGGTGACAGGGGAGCGCTCCAGTCCCCTTAGCCCTGGCAGCAACATCTGCCAAGGATCTTGTCGGTTTTGAAACCGTTCAAGCTTCCTTACACTTTGCGACGGCAACCGCAGCGCAGCACAGGAGCGTTTAATTACAGTTCCAGCTCTGCTAATTATCGCCCGGTCACATTCGTAATCTGCATTATGCCACGGTGCATAATAAGCAGCTCTCCACGATCTCTCTAATAAGTGAGGCGGCTTGATGGGATTTCATATTTCACCCTGCACCGGAACAAACAGAGCCCCGTTTAGTGACCGTGGGCAGACAAGGTGGCTCTCCTGCTCCCTCACCCGAAAGCAAAATAAAACCCTGGCCTTTTTTACAGAAATCTCCTTTTTTACAGAAGGAACATTTCTTTCTCTTTTTCCTTGCTCTG
>NW_009718711.1:14440-29618 GCF_000703405.1 Apaloderma vittatum | reverse complement strand
TGGGGGGGGTGGGGCGAGAGGGAGAAATAAATAAAAAAATAAAATAAAATAAAAGTAAATCCACCAAGAGGTCTGGGGCTGGGTGGGTTATGAACACCTACCCCTTGGCAGAGTCTTCAACTTGGAGGTGGGACGAGGTCCCGTGGGGTGCCGGCATAGGGAGACACACACAAAAGCAGCTCCTGCCATCTTAAGAGCTGTGCCAGAGCAGCTTCGTTAACGTCAGTTGCCGTTAAGGGGCCTTCATCACCGCAGCAATTAGCTGACGGGAGAAAGAGAAAAGGGCGCAACGAAAATACAAATGCCGGACTGACTTTGATGCCAACAGCTCGTATTTATGAGTATTCTGGGTTGCTCCCAATAATCAAAGTCAAGCAGGCAAGAAAAGCGCACTTTTGAGCAATAAAAGCCAACAGGGATGCCAACCCCCCCCAAAGAGATTTTTGTGTTGCATGTGCAAGGACAGAGAGGTTGCACTTTCCCATGTCGCTGTACGGCTCAGGCCGATGTTCGGGAGCTTTGACATTGTTGCTCTTGTCCTGCTCCATCACCGCATCCCCAGCAGCTCTACTTCTTGAGAGCAGGAACCGGGGAACGTGAGTTTTGAGCTCCTTGAAGGGAGATATCCGGGGAGCAGGTCCATCCAGTCGATGGACGTCTTTGGTGGGCATCTCCAAACCTCAAAACAGCAGCACCCAAGGTGCCTCTCCCCGACCGCCAGCAACCTCAGCAAGGATTCCAAAGAGGAACCCAGGTCTTCTCCAACCTGATGCCCAAGCTTTGGGTGTCAGGTTGGAGAAGACCTGGGTTTGGATACCCAGAGCCTGATAACAGATTCCTTTGCTGGCACCGGCACCCATCACGCCTACGATTCAATTTGGAATGGAAATTTTGAAATTTTCACGAGCACTTCTCAATAAGGTCCAAGAGAGGTCCTGAACACAGCGACAACATCCCAGCACATGGGGGGCACACAACCCCAGGTGGAGGTCTGGACACCCAGGTGATCTAGACAGTTGTACATGCTGGAGAAATGCAAATATCCCCCAGCATGACCTCCGCTGAGCCGCTTTCTCTCTCCCTGGCGGAGAGAGAAATAAAAAAATCCCTGCTTGAACATGACCGGCCTTATCTCAGTGCTTGCAGCGTTTCAAGATCAAGAGGAGGCAGACGCTGCAGAGGCACAGGCTTGCATATCACTGCGTCTTCGATAAAGCCAAAAGCTGGGAATGGTATCTGAGGCAGACGTGCTGGCACCAAGTCACCTGCTCCAACCACTTACAAGACTATCAGATCTGCTCTAGGAAGGGGAGGAGGGAGAAAAAAAGGTGTCTCCAGCAGAAGAGAGGTAGCAAAGAGCAGCGATGAGAAGGGACGGTTGGCGTGAGCAAGAGATGGAAGAATAAGAATCTTTCATCTCAACCAACCCAGGCTTTGGCCCCTTTTTCAGTACCAGGCTGTTCCTGGTCACTAGAGTCATCCTCACCTCCGGTGACTGCAAGTGGCTTCCCACCAGGAGCCTAGGTCTCACAATAAGCCCCACTATCCTGTGCCCACCTTCCTGTCAATGTGGTCAACATCACTGATTCATGGTCGGCTTCTTACTTTGCTGCTCTATCCCCAGCATCCCCGGAGCCATCACCACCAGGCACATGTCCTTCAAGCCAGGATGCTAATGGGAAGAACCATCACGGGGCGACATCTTGCTTTGATTTATTTTACTTCCTCCAAACCAAACCAAAGAACCAGGCAACTCTACCCAAGCAGAAAAAGGAACCTTCTCCACCACGGGAGACACAGCAGACCCATCTTCTGAGAACCTTCCCAACCACTGGTACAGCCCAGCTCTTTAGAGATGTGCATGTCACCATCGTTTTGTTTTCTGAGCTGGAGGCCATCATCAGGAACTGGCTCCCCAGCAAAGTCCCTGCCCTGTAGCTAACTTTCTTGTAGAAGACAGTTCTTCAAGTTACCGAATACCTCACCAGCTCACAATGTCCGTCGACCTCAGGCTCCACCAGCCACCACTCCTGGGCTGTTCTCAACCGTCCAGCCCTACGTTCATTTTCTGGTCTGTTCCCACTAAAAGACATTCAACCTAAGAAGCCCAGAAGCAAGAGTGCCAAAGCCACAATGATAGCGAGGCGGACACATTTTCTCCCTTGGACCATGTGAAATCCATGCCCAAATCTAAGCAATAGTCACTGTTAACATCAGCGCTCTTTGACCAGCACATAAGAGCTGGCAAAAGAGCAACATAAAAAGGTTTCAGTGCATCAATCTCCTGGAAGTGATAAGGGTTGTCTTGGGATCCTGAGCACCAGGGCCACAGGTTCATCCAGGAACAACCCACCAGCCAAGAAGGTCTAGAGCTGAAGGACACGTGACCGAGCTTGACACATGTCAGGTGCACACCAGCATGAGCCCCAGACAGCAGGTTCTCACCGCAGTTAGAGGTCCTCACACAAACATCTCAGGTCAGGTCCTTCTCAGAAAATCATGGTACTCCCAACTTGCACTGGCCATCTCACAACCAAAAAGGATGTAGACAAATTACAGGAAGTTCAGAGAAGTGGAGCAAAACTAATGAAGCTGATGGGACTGGCTTGGGAGAGGAGATTACAAGAGCAAAATATGGACAACTCGGGTTCAGTGGCAGCTACATAGAGACATGGTCATAATCTACAAACACACAGGGGGTGAAAACATCAAAAGGAGAGAGAGGAATTATGAAGGACGATGCAGAGGGTGACAGCAAGGAAGAATGAGATTAATCAGGAAGAAAAACATTTAAGAAAGACGTTGGCCACAGCTCCCTGGCAGTGAAGTTGTTTCTAAGGACACTGGTATTTTCCAAGTGTGAAAACTCTTCATCCTTCCACCACTCTCCTCTTTTCCCATGTCTCTTCAGGCATCCACATCACTCTCTGTGGCATCCCCTGAGCACCCAAGTGCTGCTGTCACCCCAGATCTGCTGGGCTCCGAAACATCCACAGCTCCCAGGACACAGCAGTGATCCTCTTCCTTTCACAGAGAGCCAATGTCCAGAAGTTTTGGACTCACACAGGTTCAAAAAATGCACCAGAGTCATCTTCTCTCGAGGTTCTTCCACATTACAATCATGGTAATGAGCATTACCGTGATGGGAGAGCAGCTTCAGCCCATAAGTTCACCTCTAGGGTACGACCAGGAGGTCTATGGCCAAGAAGAAAACAGAAAAAACAAAATCCTTCTCTCATTGTGTCAGCAGTTGGAGTATTTTCCAAGCAGTTCTCCTGCACAAGAGCCGCTACAAACAACATTTAGTCCTGAGGTCTTGGAGACAAGGTGGACTCTCATCTCTAAGGCACAAGAAGCCAAGCAGGATGCTCAGCACTCGGATCTATAAAATCGGTTTGGGGAAGGGGTGGGAAAGAAGGAGACAACATGAGGTCCCCGCAAAGAGGGGTGCGTCTTCCACACAGCTCCTCTAGAGGCTCAGTTCCTGGGCAAGACACACATTATTCCCCATGCGATAAGGAGCAAAGTCTAGGAGGAGTTTCAGATCTATTTATCCCTCAGGCAAGAGGAGACATCTTCCTTCCGTCTCTTTAATATTAAAGATCTCTTTTGGTATGAATCTCACATCCCGGCCCCTGCAGGCTGCACGTTTAGGAAGCTGCCCCATGTAGGCTCCCATCTCTTCTTCTTCTTCTTCTTCTTCTTCTTTGTAGGTTTTTCTCAACTTGCCAGGAGAGATCCTGGTAGTTTCCAGACATAAAGCCAGCTCTGTCAAGCAGCACGACTGCAGAGGATCGATGATCGCAAGGAGCCGAGGTAGAGTCGACCTAACCCATAACTCATCACCTGGAGGCTCCCAGAGCAACGGAGGCTTTGTGGGCACATCTAAGGGAGCGGAGCTTCTTGATGCACGGCACAGGATGATGACACCCGTCACCACGCTTGACGTAATAGAAAAATAGTTTCAAGCAGCTGCTTCGGCAGCTCCTCAGCACTGTAGAGAGGGGAAGAGCTTGGATCTGAAATCCAGAGAAGCCCCTGACTGAAGCGGGGTGCCCACACCACCCACAGCTGAAGCTCTCTTCCAGCCCAGTTAGGCTCTGGGAAGGTTTTTAGCCTCTAACCTCGCAGTTCTCAGGCTGCACATGAGGGATACTCATGGGTCACCGAATCCCAGCTAACAAGACACAAAACAAAGCCCAACACTCGCCTAGAAATGAGACAGAAAACAGTAGCCATCGAGAAAAACAACCACGCGAAGCCCATGGCTGCTGGGTCTTTTCCCACCCAGCAGCACTTTTTGCACGTACATGTGCAAAAATGAGATGCCGGGAGCTGGCAGGGATGCGGGTCAGGGCAGCCAAGGTTATATTCAACCATCAGGCTGGCTTTTTTCAGCTATAATCCCTAAAATAAAGCAAAAATGCTAGTAGAGATAGATGAACTGTAAGCAAGCCTGGAGCCGCAGCGATTTTATTCCCTGCCCTGCTGAAATTTCATTGATTCTCCAACTGAAGAGCCAGCCTATGGCAGAGCAACCCTAACGTCATGAAAAAGAGTATAATAATAATAAACGTGGGCGTTTTAGCACGAAGGACGCCATGCTTGAGGCGGCCTGCTGTGTACTGGGCTTTGCCAGCCACTATGGCCCCAAGCTATTATTTGGATGGAAGGAGAAGGTCTCCAACGTGCCAACTAGCAGCAGGGCTTTGTAGGACACCCTGAGAGCAGGAAGGCAAGAACTGGATGGATAGATAGATAGATGGATGGATGGATGGATGGACGGATGCTCAAGGCAACCCTTGTGCACAGACACGAGGGAGAAGAGGATTTGAAGAACCTTCTTCAAATAAGGTAACAACAACCAGAGGAGCACAAATGAGGACATAAAAAGCCAAAGCAACGTGCTGAAACCAACCGGCAGCACCAGAGGAGCAGTACTGACTTCCAGAAGGAGCAAGCAAAGAGATAAGAAGACCTACAAGGCTTCAGTAACAGAGGAGAGTGTCTGGTTGGAGTCACTGCCCTGAGCAGGGAGTGATGTGGGATACTGACCAGCAAAGAATGTCTTTTCTCCATCACAGAAGCAACCTCCCTTCCCACCCAGCGTGGAGAAAATGTCTTCTACGCCCTCTCTGGCCTCCACGCCAGAAGCCTCTACGGCTGCCACCCTCAGAGATTACTGAACTGGGGTCCTGTTCCTTCAGCTGAGCAACTCCCGGGGTCCATGGCTGTCACTTTTTTTCCCTTGAAAGCCAAGAGACCGTAACTCATCAGTCACCCAGCCTTAGCTGCTGCACAGATGATCCCCAGCCCTGCAAAACACCCTACCCATCAGTCATCACGCCCTCAGCCTGGCAACTAGGGGACAGCCCAGAGAAGAGGCATGAGGAAGGGCGCGGCCAGCCCTGGCTCTGCCGACAAGACACGGATCCCTGCAAACCTCACACGAGCGTTAGCCAAAGGCTATGGAAAGCCGCTCTGGAGCTGGAAATGCCAGACAAAAACCAAACCCAAGGGGACAAAAGAAACACATTTGAGGGTTTGACATCAGCTGTGAGAAGGCAGAAGGTCTCTGCTCTAGCAGAGAGTCCACCTTCTCATAGCTATCCCTGCTCAGTCACCGATCCTCTCCAGGGACCTCTCCATGGCCCAGCACCGCTGGCAGATGTCACCTGACGCAGGGAGCTGAGACGCCTTCCACCTCGTACATGCAGGCAGAGGAAGGCCTCAGAGGAAGGAGGGAGGCGAGCGCAGAGGCTGCAGTCACATCTTGTTTTAATTGCATCAGCAACTGCGAAGCAATTAACAGCAGGGAAAAGGAGGAGGAATAGGGCACTGGGAGAGAGAAAGGGATGCAGCGAGCAAGGGGAAACAATTTGCTTTTTCCTCCCTAAGGAGACAGGCATTATTTACAGCTGCAGCTGTGGTGGCCTCATCCACCTCATCCCTCTCTTAGAGCATCTCTTGTGCCATACCTAGACCGCTGATGTGCCTTGTTTTGCAGCTTTAAACCCCAAAGTCCTTTTCCTGCAGCCCCAAGCAGAGGTTTTTGACCCCTCCACATGCGCAAAGTCTCCGCCAGGGGCAAGTAGGGACTGGAGACAGAGCCTCCCACCATCAAGTTGGAGCTCAGAGATGCGAAGGTGCCTCAAGTCCCTCCCAAAGCGCAGCCTCGTCCCCATTGTCATCCCTTGACCCATCCCACTGACCACGGTAAGCAGGAGAGCGAAGCTCATCCCTGGGAGATGTCTTCCTTCAAAGCCTCCACGGCTGGTTCCCAGAGATCACACAGCCTGAAAAGTGGAGATGCCAGGACACCAGAAAAGCATCGTCACCAAAAATTGGAAAAGCAGGTGCCAGGATCCACAACTGGGTTTGCTGCATCTTTGGCCACGAGAAGAGGATGTGCAAGGGGAAAGCTGAATAGGGCAGTGCCAATAGCTGGAGGAAAAACCTTCAAGGAAGGGGGAAAAAAAAGAAAATCAAGCAGAAGCTGATGCTCTGATCCCTAGCTGGAAATGCTAGCCCTGAAAGGAAGATGGACAAAGGAGGAAAGCATCCCTAGGAATTGTCCACCAACCGTTTTGCGGTTTATTCTCACCTAACCCTTCTCTTCATTGCCGCTGGCAGCCCAGCCTGATGCCACTGCCTGCGCCTGGACAGTGAAGTCAGACAGTGAAGGTCTCCTCGTGCTCAGCCAAGCACGGGCAAGCGGGCAGCTCCACTCTCCTCCACTCCCGCAGTCAGAATAAAGCACCACAGCAATTTTTTGCTCTGTTTAGCGATAGTTTGGGGCTGCCAGCACTCGCAAAGCTCTGGGCCTGACTGTGAGCGAGTCCTGCTGCGGTTCATCCAGCAACAGAAAACGGCTTTGCAGCCCCTTCCCGTGCCTGTGCCAAGATCAGGGGATTCCTCCCCACTCTCTTCTTGCTCCCTGCAAGAGACAGGACAGCCTGAGCCACCTCAAAACTCAGCACTGGTCCTAAGCCATCAAGCACAGAGCCAAGCAAAGCCCTTGGCCACATCCCAAGCCCTCCTCCCGCTTGTTAGCAAACCTGTTGGCAGCTTCAAAAAAATCAGAGTTGGGCTCCGAATTCAAGTTCTGAGCCCTATCCAACCTTGCCTGGAGTGTTTCCAGGGATGGGGTATCTACCACCTCTCCAGACAACCCGCTCCAGTGCTTCACCAAAGGTTCTCTCCACCTAAAATGATCAAAAGTCAACCCAACGCCACCTGAGCTGCTTCCTCTGCTCATCCCTTCCCATTCCAAGTCGAGAGGGAACTGGAGGAGAAGCTTGCCCTGCCCTCTTTGCACACTTGCCCAGCGGCGAGGAGCCATCAGAATATTGAATTTGCCAAGGAGCAAGAGAGAGGCGTGAAAAGCAGTGATTTATAAAGCCGCCGTGCCTTTCCAGGTCATGCATCGATAGGAGCCTTGCCTCCTCCGCCGGCGGGGAGCCAGGGTGATTATCCGTCATATGCTGCAAGATGTCGTTGCCAACAGTCAAGCCGAGATCACCCAGCTTGTTTGTAAGAAAAAAATAAAATAAATAAAAGCGCACAGATGCAGGCAACCGGCTTTTGTTCAAGCCCTTGCTTGCTGGTGGTAGGTGAGCAAGCACGTCAGCATGCAATGACTGGAGGGTGATCTCCCTTCAAGCTCCTGGAAAGAGCAATGGGCAACCGGCGGGCAGGAGCAGCCTGTGGGTGTTCACCCCCCAAATCGAGCCCCAGGGCTTTTTGGGGTGTTGGGAGGCAGAGCTGGCCACTCCGTGAATCTGGCCACCGGTGCCCAAACAGGGAGCTAAAAGGTTCCAGCTCGCGCAGTGGAGGAGAGCGAGTGAGTGGAAAAAGAGGTTCATGGATCCGCTCTTACAAGCCACGTCACCCTCACAATTAGCCCATGGTAACAAGTGTGCTGTTGCATGGTGTTGTTTTTGTTAAAATTTTAAGAAATTAGTTTTGCAGAAATTCAAATTTAATCCCATTTCCTCTGCCAGACGGGAAGGATAAGCAGAGAACCACCTGCACCCGAGTCAGCCGAGGGTCGTCGAGCTGATCCTTGAAGGACGCAAGCTTCAGGAGCTGCCAGCTGCCAAGGCCATATTAACCTTTTTTTTTTTCCCTTCATTTTTCCCCCCCTTCCTTCTGTTTCACCAAGTAATCCCCAAGCACTCAGGAAGTCTTGGAGCCTTTCCTGCTACTCCGAGGACTGAGAGTGGGAAAAGGTTCAGAGTGCTTGTTTTGACAGCCCCGGAGAGCAAGCACAATGCAAATCTCGTCACTTCTGAAAGCGTATTTTATCTGGAGTTTTTTACGAAAGAAATTAAATTACACAGTTGAGAAACCCAAGACACGTGCAGGTTGAGGCTTCGAGAAGTGCTCGCTGGTTTTTTGATCCCTTGGAACCTGCCAAACACCTTAGGTGACACCCATTTTCCGAGGAGGGGATATCCAGAAGATGATGTGTGCCAACTGAAGCACTGAACCTGATCACTGCTGAAGAGACAGCCCTAAACAATGACATAACCTTGCGTTTTGAAGGAAAAAACCTGGAAGAGCATCATCGTCCTCATCACTGCTCCAAGTGAAGCAGCTACAGAAAGATTTCAGGGTTGGGGTGCAGAGAAGCAAGCTGAAGAAAAGCGTTTTTCTGGGGGGGTTTTAGCCCATTTTGGCCCCACCAGCTCCTCAGAATGGGGAGACCTCAGTCACATCGAATCTAAGCAACGAATCTTCCCACGTGACTTCATACATGACACACTAGGAACCTGTCATTAGATAATTAAGAACCTGAGTATTTTTTACACCTAGGAGACAGGCTCTGCAGCACTGGCAAAGAGCTTCCGGTACCAGCCAAAAATGGCACCAGGAGCCAATGATCCGGGAACGAAAATATAACCTTGGGGTTGTGAGCCAGGCTCCGTCCTGGTCAAGCTTGCGTGCTAGAAGTTTAAGAAGAGGGTTGTTTGCTGACAGCTTAAAGGATTTAATGGAAGGATTAACCATGGCTTTGCTGATGAGGGAACCGGTGGCAAACTCACAGCAATCCCATGAGCACAGGGGAGAAGCTGGAAGAGGACGGAGAAAGGGGGGACGAGCCTGTGATGGGAAAAACAACAAGGATGGAGTGAACTCAACCAGGACATGCTCTTCTCAGCGTTAACCACCTCTGTTTGCTGCCCACTAAAATGGGACAACAGGCTCCGGAATACCATGTTCATGGTGCCCGACCACTTGGGAAAGGTGCTCAGATGTCAGCCGAGAACACCGTAGACGCCAGTCACCAGTAAAGATGTCTGAAAAGAAGAAACTATGGGATGCTCAGAGGATCAGGATGTGGTGGTGGGAGTCTTGGTCCAGAGGTGGGGTAGGAAGGAAAACTTCCAAGGAGCTAGAGATGGGCAGTACCGGTTGATGCCCAAGAGCTCCACGAAGTGTCTACAGCCAAATCAGGCTTATATCCAGGTGGATAAAAGATAAAAAGCAGGAGGCAGCAAATCCGCTCCACACCAGCAGAGGAACGCACAACCGGAGGGGTTCTTCCCAGCAAGCACACAACGCCGGTCACTGGCAAGCACATAGGCGGATCGATGGCCTCGTCTGGCAATCTGGAGCCCCAGTGCCAAGGGCACACTCCAGCTGGGAGCGGCTAATCCACCCTCTCGACCCGCTCCAGCTGCTCTGCAAACGAGCACGGTCCCCTTAAGAGAAAGCGCAGTCGGCACAGATTTAGCCAGCAGAGGGGTGGGGATATCGCTGAGCTCCAAGCCGTGGTCTGAACCTTATCTGCTGCCTTAATACCTATCAGTGTTGATACAGATTAAAGGATTAGTCGAGGATTACTGAAGGCAACCCCCCCCTCGCCCCAGGCAGCGAGGATGGGCACGGGTGCAGCGCAGCTCCGGCATTCCCCTCCTCGAACCTGCAGTCCTTGGGAGAAGAGCCCACCAAAAGTGTGGTAAGGAGGTCAACGCGTCCACAAGGGAGTGAGGTTGGGCTGGCCGGGGAGAAAACCTTTTTTTTATCACAGCGGGAATCAGGTTTGTTGTCCTTACAGCTCCCTGCCAATGCAGGCCACATTCGGGAAGTCTTCACAGACCAGCACCACCACCAGAAGAATCCAGCCTGCCATGCTCCATCCACAGCTGCCAGTTCCCACCCTGGCCCAAAGGCCTCTCGTACCAACCCAAGCATTTGTACAGCGTTGGGAAAACCGCCTGCTTCAAACCTGCTTTTGATGTTGCTCGGTGTAGCTTTTAATTGGATCATTTCCCTGACCCAGTTCCCCACATGGTTGCACAAACCCTTTGTGCATCAGTGTGGGAAGAGGTGGCCAGGAGCAGGCAGGACACCTCCCAATGTAGCAGCGAAGCTCCCACGACTGCACGAGTAGGCAGGAAAACTCCCCGTGCCCAAGCTTAGGCCAAGCATGATCTTTGGTGGGGAAGCTCTCCTCTGAGACCTCCCATCTTCCAAGAGGTTGTAACCAAATATCCGCCGTGTCCAGAGAATGAGCTGAAAAAGTGGTTCAGGACAACAAGCAAGACTGGAGATCCCAAAGAATAATACCCCAAGGCTGCCTCCCTTCTCCACATAATCCACTCCCCTCCCCAGTTAGGAGCCATCAAGTGGGAAGATGAGCATTTTACATAGCCAGCCCGCCTCCTTTACTGACGCCTCCTCATCCAACACCTCCACACGAAATCTGCACACTGAGTGACATCTCACGGCTCTCAAAGCACCTCCTGTCCGAAAATATCACTGAGACCGTAGATAGACCCAAACCGGGCTCTCCTCCAGCTCCATTGCTTCCCCCACAAGGACCACAGGAGGAAATGGCAGTCAGCGGCAAGGTTACAGGCTTCAACATCAGGGCAAAGACCTGCAGCTCAAGGCCTGGCTTTGCGTATTACTCAACGGAACACGTCAGCCACCAATGTTCTCACCAAGAAAGTCCCACCTACAGATCATGAACCCTAATCCTCAACACAATACGCAGGCCGCCGGCCAAGAGGTTCAGAAGAGAGCTCTCCTGCAAGAATGCTTTTCTTAATTGCGCCTGAAGAGTTGTCTGTATTCAGTTTATTGTGAATCAACCAAGCTGACCCAATACAACCAATCCCAGATTCTCTCAACCTCAACGACAATTCTCCCCACACCTTCCCTGATCGCTGATACATCATCTTACGCAGCACGTGGCAAACTCAAACGCTCTCATGGAGAATTTGTAGTCCTAGAATAGGAATGACCAGATGGAGCACTTCCTAGGGTTCTTCATTGTGCTCGTCCACAAACCATTTTATGAGAGAAAGTCCTGAGACTGCTGCTTTGTCTCAAGCAAAGATTATTTTTGGCAGCTTTATCGAAACACTTCTCCCTCCCTTAAACTCTTCTTTAATGAAAGAATGGTTAGGAAACTCATGCAGATGTCGGAGCATCAATAAAACAAAAAGCGACAATGTGGTCTTGATGAGTCCTTTACAAACACAATTTTAGGGGGGTTTTCTGCTCAGCAGAGCCAGACCCACATTCATAAACCAGAACCACGCTCTCACCTCAACTGGAATTCGCAAACAAAAGCCACTTTGGGTTACCCATCTGCAGGACACACATGCAAGAACCATTCCTAGAGTTCTCCTTCCCCTAAATGGTCAAGCTACTCATACTACTCAAGGGATTTTTAGGCGAATTTTCCAAAATCACAGTTTACAGAAGGGCAGAGACATAGTGTTATAGTGTTCAGGTTGTTCAACCTGGCCTTCAACACTTCCAAGAACAAGGCATCCACAGCTTCTTGGGCAACCTGATTTAGTGTCTCACTACGCTCATAAATAAAAACGTTTCGTTCTCATTTCCAATCTAAATCTACCCTTGAACTTCAGGAGGTTCACATGGGCCTGTTCCTCAAGCTCATCAAGGTCAACTTCTTGAAGAAATTCAACCACATCATGCTACCACCCCAATCCGCGAGGCCGCTATTACTATACCTTAAAGCAGTCCTCTCCTGAGCCATGCTGGCCATCTCCAGCAGGTCTGGGATGACTTTCTTCATCATCCCAGAGGACTCTGCTTTATTTCCAGCTGGCAGCACATCTCCAGCACATTGAAGAAGGTTTATTTTCTCCCTTCTCTCACCCAGCGCAGGGTGAGGGGGGCAGGAACGCTAATGTAATCCCATTCAACAGGCCAGAAGAAACCCAACCCACATGAGTCACGGCCCCATCTTTGCCCTTTCCATTCATCAGCAATCTCCACACGAAGCACGGCTGTCAGAAGACTTCTTGGGTTTCCTTAAGCTCTTCTGCCAAGTTCTGATTAAAATCCTCCTAAGTGGTTTTCTCTGTATTCAGTTTCCTAGAACTGAAAAGTAAAAGCGGGCCCAAGAGTGGCACTGAGTGTCGGAGCTAATAGCCACCGACACAGCCAGGCCACCCAAATCTCCCACACTGGCTTGTTAGCGTCAATGGGAAACTGAAAGTGATCCTCTTCCCATCTCCAGTATCAGACCATCAGCTCCCAGAGGAGACTGGGTTTTAATGGCCTTACTCAGCACGGGCTGCTGAGGCACCTCTCGGTGGCCTATGTTTGAATCGTGAGTTGATCGTTCCTAAAAGCTTTTGGACAATGCACAACGGCAAAGCAGAAGGTGAGGAGCTGAGCACAGCACCGTAACAGGTCTCTGTGCCCAGAAATGTTCAATTTACCAGAATTCCCATCTCCCATCCTGACTCGACATGCTTCACTTCATGACAGTGGCTTTGAAAGAAGGGCCAACCTCTCATCTTGCCCTGAAAACTCGTCTGCTTTGGTGGCCTGGAGGATGAAGCCGCTGGTTTTCCGCCCAGAAACAGGAAGCACCCGCAAGTCTTGTCGCTCTTGTTCACATGGTTAAAGGCTGGAGACCATCAGGATGCTGCGACGACCCAACCTCTTCTCCCAGCCAAGAGCAGCTAAGAAGAGCCCCTTCCCGACAGGAAGGCGGATACATTTGACCCCAGGGCTCAAGGAGAAACTCGGGATACATGACTGGACTGTAAGGTGGATTGTTAACTGCCTCGACAATAGAGTTCAGAGGGTTGTGATCAGCAGCACAGAGTCAAGTTGGAGGCCCGTGGCCTGCGGTGTTCCCCAGGGATCAGTGCTGAGTCCAGGTTTGTTCAATATCTTCATCAATGACCTGGATGAGGGGATAGAATGTACCCTCAGCACGTCCGCTGATGTGAAACTGAGGGGTGGCTGACACCCAGGCCGGCTGTGCTGCCATCCAGCGGGATCTGGACAGGCTGGAGAGCTGCGCAAACGGGAACCTCATGAAGTTCAATAAAGACAAGTGTAGAGTCCTGCACCTGGGGAGGATTAACACCAGGCACCAGGACAGATTAGGGGTCATCCTGCTGGAAAGCAGCTCCATGGAGAAAGACCTTGGAGTTCTATTGGACAGTAAATTGTCCACGGGACAGCAGTGTGCCCTGGTGGCCAAGAGAGCCAATAGTATCCTGGAGTGCATTAGGAAAAGTGTGTCCAGCAGGTCTAAGGATGTTCTCCTCCCCCTCTACTCTGTCCTGGGGAGACTACACCTGGAATACCGTGTCCAGTTTTGGGCTCCTCAGTTCAAGAGAGACAGGTACCTACCAGAGAGAGTCCAACAGAGAGCTACGAGGGTGATTAAGGGACATGAACATCTCTCCTATGAAGAAAGATCGAGAGAACTGGGGCTGTTTAATCTTGAGAAGAGAAGGCTGAGAGGGGACCTTATTAATGTGTATAAATATCTGAGGGGTGGCTGTCAAGAGGAAGGTGCCAGTCTCTTCAGTGGTGCCCAGTAACAGGACAAGGAATAATGGGTATAAGCTAGAACACAGGAAGTTCCACCTCAACATGAGGAGAAACTTCTTTACTGTGAAGGTGGCAGAGCACTGGCACAGGCTGCCCATAGAAGTTCTGGAGTTTCCTCCTCCGGAGACCTTCAAAATCTACCTGGATGCGTTCCTGTGTGGCCTGCCCTAGGTGATCCTGATCTGACAGGGGAGTTGGACTAGTTGATCTCTGGAGATCCCTTCCAACCCCAAACATTCTATGATTCTATAGCCATCGGGCCCAAAACGGCCTCCATTCACAGAGCAGCGAGGAGCACAGGCCGTGACCCCCTCGAAAGTAGCGCCTCTTCCTGGGACATGGCTCCTCCCCAGAGAAACTGGGTCGCGATCTGGCAAAGCCACAGCACGTTCTGTCACTTACACAGGAGGGCTGGTTTCCTTCAAAAGGACATTCAGAGCTCAGCTCCACCAGCTCCCTTCAACCTCATAGACAAAGAGGAGTATTAAGAGCCAGCCTAGAAAAGCGTAAAACACTAAATACTAAAGAGTTCCTGTACCTTGAAATGGTAATGCCCCTCCAAGCCACAGAACGGCAAATAACACTCAAAACCCTAAAATGTCGCTCTACTTACAAGGCACCCTATAGATCTGCTTGGGTCCCCGATGCCCAGGTGGGAGAGGCTTCGCCAGCACACGCCAGCCCTTCTTGATGACTTCAGTACCACCTCAAAGAGCTGCCTGGCACCTGGCCATCCCTCCCTTACAGCATCCTTTTCAGCCTTCCGTAGCCATCTCTCCCAGCCCCTCTTCCCTGTTCTACCTTCCCCTTCAATCTACGCACTCAGAGAGTTTCAAACCAAGCTCAGCATCGAGAGCAGGGGAAACATCAGTGGATACGAGTGCATGCCCACTACTGCAGCATCTGGACGTGGCTGGTGATCCCATCCGTCCCAGTGGCATGGCGTGCCCGCCTGTGCCAGCCCGACACCTGAGCTCACCCTGGAAAACCCCTCGTGCAGTTTATTTACATCAGATCAGTTCTCTGCTCTGGTCTGTAGACAGGGTCGGAAATCTCTCAAGCAGATGTCGTCACTAAATACAACTTATCATCAGGCTTTAAATCATTTCGGAGCCCAGTGATTTCTTTCCAGCCCTGGGCTCAACATCTACAAGACCTGGGGTGACTTTTCCCAATCATCACAAGGTAGGACTATCGCAAGAAGTCACCTCAACGATACCTCCAAATCTTTGGGCGCCCTCTCGCCCGCATGTTTCCAAGGCCTCATGGGGAAGATGAGACTTCACAGCTCCAACCCGAAACATCGTGCCCCCTCAAACGTGGGGGAAGCGGCAGC
>NW_009718711.1:12628-14412 GCF_000703405.1 Apaloderma vittatum | reverse complement strand
GGCAGGGTAAGGGAAAAACAGGCAGCGCGCTGCTGCGCCATCCTTTCCAGCCACTTCTCTGGCTGCCAGGTGGAGGAGCAGCTTTGCTCATTAGCAGGTTATTCCCAGCACACTCCCCCGGCATCAGCTCTCGCCGGGTTTTGAAGCCTTTCGGGGTTGCACGGCGCTCGAGCACTGCGCGAAATCTTCCTTGAAAAGAAATCTCGCTCAGGCAGATAAATGGCGCTGGGTAACTGGGGTCATTAGGCTAATAAGCAGCCAGCGCCAGCCTGGAAGCGAAGCACCAAACTCGAAGAGAGTCTACCCGAGGCGGTTAGCCTCAAAATCAGACCCATCTCAAGCAGTTACCGTCTCCAGTAGAGGGGAAGTCGGGTCTGTGAGTCAGCAGGATCTCTCACCCACCGGCCTTCTCATCAAAAACCTCCAATCCAAGCATCAGAGGAAGGGATTCGCAGCTCGCTTGCACCGAAGCCCCCATCAAGAAGGAGCCATGCCCCCTCCATCATCCTCCTTGTTAGCATGTTGTCATCGCGCACTCCCACCTTCAAGAATGGGGAGATGTTTTTCTCTGGCTCTGTCTCCTACTGCCACATCCTTGGGGAGCCGCGGGGCCCTAGGAAACGGGATATGGCAACACCGAGGGGTCCAGCATCAAAAACTATCTCACCCTTTAGCTAGTCCTTCCAGACACTGGGAAAGCAAACGGGGAGAGATGCAATTTTTTTCCTTTAGGAAACCTTCAGAGGTGGGATCAGTCAAAACTCCCAGCCTGCAACATCAAGCAGTTAGGAAAGGGGAAAAAAAAAAAAAGGAAAAAAAAGGAAAAAAAAGAAAAAAAAGAAAAGCCCACATATAAATAACCTCTCAGCAGGAGCCAAAACTCCAAGCCTAACCCCCTGGTTTTAAGTGAACGAGGCCAATTTCCTCCTTTGTAGCTCTTGACACATGTTGGCTCCGTGCCCCCTTCTTGCCTTGTTCCTCGAGCAGAAGGCTCCAGGCGGCGGCTCCGGGGACGATAAGGAAACGAGCGGTGTAATTCCCAGCCCTGTCAGCAGCTCTGGATGCAGCCGATTCCAGTGTGGCTGGAGAAAAAAATTCCTAGCAGAGCCTTCCAGGAAGATCTCACCTCTTCAAGTTGGAATATCCCAAGCATCCCCTCACCCCAGCCTTCACCAAACCTCAGCCCACTCACCAAAAAAAGGCTAAAAAATAAAATAACCAGGTGAAGAACCAGGTAGAACAGCTCTGAAGACACCACCTCAGCGGGTTTAGGGTCAGTAGGTCTGCCCAGGTGATACCAAAGTGTCATGGCAAGCTGCTGGACGAGACAGCAGCTGCGGGGAGAGCCTGAGGATGTGTTTTGGGGGAGGATTTCTATTTTTG
This sequence comes from Apaloderma vittatum, assembly GCF_000703405.1. Classification (NCBI taxonomy): domain Eukaryota; kingdom Metazoa; phylum Chordata; class Aves; order Trogoniformes; family Trogonidae; genus Apaloderma; species Apaloderma vittatum. The sequence goes on along the minus strand of NW_009718711.1, from coordinate 13,029 downwards.
GCACCTTACTTCTCCAACTGTCATCAGACCCGTGGGGCCACTGCTGTCCTCCCACGAAACCAGGCGCGTGTTTTCGTGTCCCCAATCTTACATCCCCTCACTGCCCACAGCAGGGCATCCGTGCTTGGTGGGGGGGAAAACTGAGGGGAAAAAAAACCTGTGCTGGTGGCTTCTAACCCCTCTCCAATGGAAGGACGCGAGCAAATCCAGCCTCCTCGCTGCCCAAAACCGCGGCGCACGTGACCCCGAGGAGGCCTTTCAGAAGAGTCGAGCCTCCAGCGGCTTCTGTTTGCCTTTCCCTTGTTTGCAGCAGCATCGCATCTGGATGCTCGTCAGAAAAGGAGGAAAGAAAGAAAAAAAGGGGGGAAAAAAAACCAACAAAAAACCGCCCTCCTCCTGCT
>NW_009718711.1:9119-12597 GCF_000703405.1 Apaloderma vittatum | reverse complement strand
CCGCTGACCAACCTCTCAATCAAAGCAAAGCCCGAGCAGCAGCCAAGAGCTGGGAGGCTCTTTTGTTTAATGCTTAACATCGCAGGGGCCGGCCCGCCCCAGCACGCAGAAGAGCAATGGCGCAGGCAGCGAGCCCGCAACAAGGAAGGGGGAGAGCTGGTGAGCGAGAGCCCTCCGCCCCGGCCAAGGCAGCCGTGGGCCAGCTCGGCTTCAGGGAAAAGCAGCCAGTGGGGCAAGCAATGAAAACACGAGCCCAGGCCATGCTTCTCCTCCACACACGGCCATTTTGCTGAGCACAGCTGCCGTTCCCTCCCAAATATCAGCACGTCCCCTAAAAAAATCCCAAACCCCGAGTCGGTGATGGACGTGGTTGCTGGTCCACACGCTCCAGACGTGTGTGTGTCAGCACTGGCTTGTTTCTCTCCCTGCTGCAAGAAGTCTTAAGATTCAACTCATGGTCCTTGTAAATATTTTTGGGGGTCCTGGCTGATGGCAAACCTGCATCAAGTCCTCATTCCACCCCAGAGATCCTGGAAGGTCTCAGGAGGGTTTACAGCCATGATAAACCCCATCCCCAGCGAAATTATCACCACTGCAGGGCACAAGATACGCACAAAACGGTGTTTGGGGATATTCGGCTCCCAAGAAAGCAGCGAGCAGAAGAGCCACAGGGTCACAACGGGCAGAACATGTCCTGCCGAGCCCACGGCCACATCCACAGGCTCTGTCACGGCAATGTCCAGCACAGGAGCGAGGGCTGATCTCGCCCGCAGACACCATGTCAGCTCGACGTGAAAGACCGCCCGCAAAAACATAGACCAAAGCTCTTCCCTCCACCTGGCAAGGAGCAGAGAACTGCACAACCCCACAGGGAGATCTTTAAAGAGCACAAAAGCAGAAGGAGGGGCAAATGGCGAGCTGCCTGTGGCTCCAAAGCACCTTGTCAAGGAAAAAATCCTCGCTACTTCAAGGGCTCCTGAATGCAGCCAAGGAGATGGAAAATAACCTCCTGGCTGGAGGCTGACTGCTCGGTGATCATGTAGGTATGGGGAGGCCATTTACCCGGGGCTGAAGCAGGTGGAAGGGAGAGACGGACGCCTTTTCTTCACCCCCAGACAGAGGCCAGCCTCCCCGCCTGAAACGGAAGCGGGAGCGGCAGAGGGTTAAGGAGAGGACAAACTGCCGGAGAGCAAAGGTTGGGCTGAGTCACATTGTGGCCGTTCCTGTTTCAGTCTGAGCAAGTTTCTGGTTTCCCAGGCAGGGTTTGTCCCCAGGCCTGCAGGAATCTGTCACACTCATCCCCGCAATGCGCTCACCAGAACTGCCGTCCCGCAGCTGGCACGCATACCTCCGCTCCCGTCTCGCGGATTCCACGTGCAGATTTTGGAGCATCTCTGCAGCTTTCAGGAGGCAGGAAGAGCTCGATGCTGCTGCACACCTCAATCTCATCCCCTCTGTCCTCCACCCCTCCCTAGCCACCAGCCTGTCCTCCGGTGCTTCCTCAAGAAATAAAACTGGTTTCCCACCCCACACCAAAACCTTTCTCCTCCTCACCCTTACATTTCCCCAAGCCACAGCTGCCCCCCAGAAGGCTGACAAAACGCAGACAATGTTTCCTACTGAGACATGAGCGCAACACGTTTTCCTTGTGGATGCAGACCTTAAATCACTTCTCAAAACAGGGCTCAACCCTATTTCACCTATTTTTGGTCAGAGTATGATCAAAAATCCAGTCAGCCCTCATGCTGGCTGTGACAGCGGCCAGCAGCAGATGGCTACAGCGGAATGGAACAGTCAAGCATGTTGATATACATCTCAAACCACTTCCCAAGCTCCAGCCCTTCTCAGGTTTTTCCCAAGCCAAAAGGCTCAGCCCTGTGCCCTCCTCCTGATGGATTCCTCCTACAGAAACCGATTCAGACATTCCAGGGCAGGGGCAAATTTTCAGCAGCTGCAACTTCTTGCAGCAGCATTTGAGTCCATCGTGCAAAAAAGAGCATCTGCTCCTCCAACAGGTTCCACTTGCTCTGGTTCTGCTGCCAGGACAGTCAAGGGAACACCACAGTGGCCCCACACCGCTCCAAAATTTTACCAGGAGCAGGAGCACCAGGAGTCTTCCTCTTGAGCAGAGGAAGCACCACTCTACTCTCCTTCCAGAGCCATCCTGTGGCCGACCATCCCCACCATCCTCCACCAAAGCAGAAACGCTCCCACACGCTTCACGGGCATACGCTGGCGACATCAATCCAAGCGCCAACAACTCCACCCACCCGCCTGCAGATCCCACACCATGCATCATACCCCAAAGGCGCAAGACATGCAATCCCCGCCATCACTCGCAGCGGCACAGCCCGACATGGGAGCAATACCGCCCCCCACGCTGACTCCTTTCTTACCTTCTCCGACTTCACCTTTTTCAGCTGCCGACACTCGCTTTCCCCATCCTCCAGCTCCGACTTAACTCCCAATGGATTAAGTGCGGCTCCCGTGTCTATCGCTATACTCCCAAGCTGCTCGGCAGCAGCAGGCTCCGGCCCCTGGCCCCCGTCATACTGTCCCACCCTCACGGCCAGGGCAAGGGGCTGCAGCACGCCAGGCTCCTTCTCCGCCGCAGCCCCCGCACCCTCACTCCTTTCCTTCTTGCTCTTGGATGAGCCACCCTCCTTCTCCTTCTTGGAACCAGCCACGCTGCGAGATGCCTTGGCCGGTTTCTCCGAGCCCTTCGGGGTGACGGCGGGCACCAAGCTGCCCGAGTTCGCACTGTCCCCAGAACGTCCTTGAGCCTCCTTCTTGCCGCCAGCCCCCTCGCTGGGAGTGAACAAGGAGGTCCCTGGGGTTGGCTTGCCACTGTCCTTGCCACTCTTGCTCCTTTTCGACTTGGATTTGCCCTCCTTGCCCTGTGGGCCTGGCACAGGGCTCACAAACTTGATGTTATCCGGCAGGGTCGCCACCGCGTTAGGTGCCGGCAGCCCCACCTCTTTGGAGCCCGACATTTCCAATTTCTGCTGATCCTTCTCCAAATCAGCGTCCAGGTCAATGATGAGATTCCCTACGCCAATGTCCCACTCATCCCCGCTGTCGTACGTCTCAACCGGGTTCGCATCGATTCCTTTCCCTCCGGAAGCTCCGCTGCTCAAGGACATCTTAGAGTTAACGGCCCCTCTCGGTTTCAAGGCTCTTCCCTGCCTCCAGGCCCTGGGGGTCACCTACATCCTCGGGGGGCTTCCAGCAGTTGGGGTCTGCCCAGGTGACGGCATCGCTGCTGGAAAGGGAGAGCAAAGACAACAGGGTTACACACGAGAAGACCTGGGTGGGGAGATCCGCCTTCGTCGGCACCCACCCGCGCAGGCAGAAGTCTTGGGGCCTTCGAACCCCCAAATCCTCCCACTGCACGGAGCAAGACGGCAACCTCCCGACACCCCTCCAAGGCTGGGGGCTGCTTCTCAGCAGTCCCTGCAGCAGCAGCCGCCATCTGGCA
>NW_009718711.1:6754-9104 GCF_000703405.1 Apaloderma vittatum | reverse complement strand
ACCAATACCAGCCCTGGCAGGTCACGGCTCTCAGCTCCGACAAGACATTACTCACACGTTTCCCCGCTCGCCATTTCCCTCAGAATTATCGAGCGCTGCCCCCAGGAGAGAGGATTGATTCCTCTCCTGCCAATGCCACCCGAGGGGAGGGCTCCTCTCCACCCCAGCCTCGCCGCGAGGGACAAAAGCTGCTCGCCAGGGAAGTCAAGTGCTTCGGTGGGAAATAAATCCCAAGCTTCAGAGGGCCAGTGACACTCAAGACGCGTCACCGTGGTCTCCCAAGGCCACACAGCAGCAGGGTTTCCATCCTGCCTTTCGAGTGTTAAACTGCCACCATGACGAGGCTTTGAATGATGGGAAACCAAGATGTGGTTGCATGGGCAACTAGTCTTAAATGGGAAGAGCAGTCGACCCCGGCTAGCCCAAAATTTCTCCTCCCACTGTCCCAGTCCTTCTTCCTCCCTCACCTCCGATGGTGGCGGTGACGAGGAACTCCCCCCCTCCAAAAAGACGACACCCACTCACACAACCTGAAAAAGCACCAAGATTAGCTTGTGGCAATTACACTGACGAGACATAATTAACACATGAAACGGCTTCTTCCCAGCAGCCACCCGGTCAGCTCCTTGGCTGCAGCCGCCCGCTCTCCAGCTCTCTCAAGAAAGCCTTGACCACCCAATTTGGCTGAAGCTCCTCTCCAGTAGTGCTGTCCTTCCCCACCAAGCTCTGGGCCTGCAGCCTCCTGCTACTATTTACGAGCAACACTTCAAGAAAAACAGGTGACTTAAAGAGAAATGAGAAGCGGGTGGAGGGGAAACCACACACACAAATTTCTTCAAACCCCAGCAGGCAGGAGCCTGGAAAGCAGCTTCACGGTGCTTTTCCAAAGATGCAAACACTGTAAAAATGCCAGGGATTCTTTCATCAGACAGGCTGCCGCAGCCAGACCATTTTCCATCTGCTCCCCACAGCATCCTCGTCTCTGTACAGCTAATAATCCGCTCTCTGACAGGTCATTACAGAGATTTTTAACCCCAGGAGCCAGGGGCTAGTGTGGAAGCTGGAAATGAAAAGCACTGACCTCTCATTTCAGTGGCAAGGAAAGCACCAAAGTGGGAGATAGCTTTGCACACTGGAGTCGCTAACAGCTTCCTTGCAGGTTTCTACTGCTGCCTTCTCCTCCTCTTCGTCCTCCCGCTCCAGCCCCGAGCTGGGATGTCCAGCTCCACGCGGCATCACCTGCCACCACTATGCCGGCTCATCCGGCTCCCACCTTGAAGCACCCATTTGAAGCGTGCATACATCCACGCACACGCATATAAATACATGTTATTTATATAAAATCAGGAGAGCAGATGAGCAGGCCTTTGGTCTGAAACCATGCGAACGGCTGCAGCGGTTGCCAGTCCTGACCACAACAAAAGGAAGAAGGAGCCCAGAAGTTCGCTGCATCCCCAGTGATCAGAGAGCCAGGAACAATCAAACGGTTAGAAAACAAGAGGAGGGGAAAAAAAATACCTGCCTCATCGTCGCTATTTCAGGCAGCCAGGAACCCCTAGTCCAGAAAAAGAGGTCTCTTTCCAGCTTTGCCCAAGCTGAAGCAGCGCTGGGTGCTATCCAGATCCTCCTCGCTTTCCTGCGGGGGAAGTGGGGATGTAACGCTGCCGCAAATCACAGCCTCTCAGAAAACAGACCGAGGAGATGGATTCAGCTCGGAACGTGTCCTTCCCCTTCCCTCCTGCCATCGCGGGATTGATCCCCGCGCAACATGAAAAAGCATGTGCTCACTTGTTGGCCTGGAGACCTGCCAACAAAGCATTTTAAGAGCAGTCCTGGAGCGCAGATCCTACAAGGAGACAGCTTTCTGCTTGGGAATGCTGCACACACACGGCACCAGACATGAATAATTCAGCTCCATTAGGTGCTGAGACCTCTACAATCCGCATCTCCATGCTGGGACTGAGCCAAGCGTATTAGAAAGACAAACCTGAAAGTTCACTTTCAGAGCCGCAAACACACCTAAAGAGAAAGCAAGTCAAACACAACAGCTCACCTTTGAAAATAAAATAAAATAAAATAAAAATAAGCCAAGAAACTGCATGAGCCCCCCTGGCTCTTTGTGGTAAAACACACACAGGAGGCTCAGCAGCCGAGCCCGCACTGCTCTGGTTTTTTTTCTACCGGTTACTGGAGGCCAAGAAACCAAAGCGAGGGAAGGACTGAACGCCCGAGGGCGTCAAGATGCAGGAGAAAGCTCTTCTCTTGGCAGCAACCAGCCCACACGTAGGGAGACTGGCTCATCCCCATGTGCTCCAGCCTGCAGCACTCCAGGATCAGCCTCCGGTGGCTT
>NW_009718711.1:0-6680 GCF_000703405.1 Apaloderma vittatum | reverse complement strand
AGTGGTGGGAACAGAAAAAACCTCCAGGATGCGGCGTTTCCTCCGGATTTCGGCGAGATGCTTGCCCCAGACTGAGGGTGAATCTGGAGGGCAAATAGACTCCTCCGCTCCCTCCCAGGGGAGCAAAAGCAACGCCAGCAGCGCGCATCCACCGAAGAGATGTTGCCCGCGCTTCCTCTCCTGCCAAGACTCCCGAGGGCTCCCCACAAGCCCCCAGACCCGTTTGGCCGAGGCCTTTACTCCCAGCGCTGGAAGCCAGCCGGCAGCTCTCCCCACACGCTGCCTGCGCACAAGATCCCTTTTTGTTTCCTTTTACGACTAAAGAAACTCGGGGCCGAAGGCGGCGGGGAGGAAGGGGGGTGGAAAGAAACACGGCCGCCCTCACCGAGCTGCCGCCACTGTGCTTCAGCTCCTACCGCCGCGTTTGTAATCCCCCAGCTGGGCTTGTTTGGGTTGGATTTTTGCGAAGTAACTCCCATGTCTTTTCTGCAGATTTCTTTTTAAGATGTTGCCCCTCTCTCTCTCTCTCTCTCTCTCTCTCGATGGGGGAGGAAAAAATAAAAAAGGAGAGGGGGGAAAAAAAAAAAGAGAAATGTTGAATGTGAGCCAGCTGGCATGCACAAGAGGAGACGGAGAAATCTGCACAAAGGAGCTTCCTCACTCACTTGCTGCTTTCAGCTCAAGAAATCAGGCAGGGGAGGAGAGTTTCACGTTCCCTGTGCATCAGGCGAGCCGCGGCAGACAAAGGAGATTTACCATGACACCCTCACGAGCTGCCACCCAACAGGGGCAGGATCCTTCCCATCGCCTTTTCCCGGCAGGAGGCTGAGCTATTGCAAAACACCCTTGGGCACAGGGCTTCGACCCAAGCCACTCAACAGGGGGACAAAGTGAGATTTCGGGTGGCTTCACGCAAGGCGCCAGTGGAACTTTCAGTGGCTGAGTCGGGACGGCGCCGGCGAGCTGCTGGGAGGGAGAAGGCTGAACCCAATTTGAATAAAATGGAGCCACCCTTTCTTTTTTCTTTTTTTTTTTTAATATGGAGGTGCACCACAACGAGACTACATCTTCCAGCATGCTTTGCAACGAGAGAGCTATGGGGAAACTTCTTGCTGGGACTCCTAAGTTTCCGCAGGCTGTGCCTTGACACTGAAGATGAACCTGACACGGGGCAGCACTTGAGTCATGAGTCATTTGTTGGTATTCTTGAGAAAAGCCTGAAATACTTCACGCCAGGCATTAAAAAAATGGGATAGGTGAGGTCACTGGAAGATGGAGGAAGACAGGAGACCTGAGGAAGGACCTCTTTGGCATAGGAGTGGCTGGGAAACCACCCTTCGGGGAACAAAGCTTGGGAGGATTTATCGGTTATGGCACCCACCTGCTATCAAAGGCACACCCAAGCGTCAACACGATGTTCACCATCAGTCAAAGGGCACAGCTCACCTCAAAATCCAACCTTGTGTCCACCTCCATCTGTTCGCAATCTTAAAAAAGTGACCTTTGCAGCAAGACGCAAAGAAGTCCAGCAGAACTGCGGATGTGAAAAACTGTAAGTACAAGGTAAGGTGCTGGATCACAGTCTGTTCAAAGGAAAAGCTTCTCCAGATGAGCTAAAACTCATAGTTTGCTTCTTATTTATGATTCTTGATCCAAACGGGAGTCAAGGAGAAATTTGATCTGGGGCTGAATCCTTTAATCACTCTTGGAAGCATCATCACCAAAGTCCCAACTTCCAGCTCGCTCATATCTCGAGAACCTACGGTTCTTCAGATTCGCAATTATTCAGTTTTGATGCTGCTCAACTGAGCTTTTTCTGTGCTACCTACCTCTGCACTGAACAAAACGTGACTCGCGTTTCCCTCACCGACACACAAGGAAGCCCAGAGCTCTGTATTTCAAGAAAACTAACAGCGAGAGGAACATCACTCAAGCAATGACCTTGCAAATGTCAAAATCTCTATGGCTGAGAGCTTTCTTGCTTGTCCCTCGAGCAGAGAGATGGTTTCCAGTGGGAAAGCAGAGTGACCACACAAATTTAAAACAAGTCAATGCAGAAGCAAACTGATCTGTGAGAGGCTTCAAGTTATCCGAATCAGCGGATCGCCCTGACGTGCGACCCAAAAGCAGGATCAAGAGAGCATGTAAAACTAACTGAAAAGGCTTACAAATTTCAGATAAAGCTCCGTGCGAGCTGGAAGAGCTCCAGCAGCCCGCAGAAGTCAGCAGCAGCAAGATGGATGTGATCAGGAAAGATCCCCGAAGCATCAGTGACTGAGATGGGAAGAAAGAAGAGTTGACAAAGACCGAAGACAACCAACGGGCATAAAAAACCACCAGAAAAAAAAGAGCTCTCCCTTTTCCTCCTGCCTGCCCTCAACCAGAAATTTGGAGGGGACAGACAGCCACTCGTTCCCTGGCTCCCAGGGAAGGAAAAGCTCCTGAGCTTCTGAGCTCTCTTTTTTTCTCATAGAAGAGCACACAGGCAGCCTTGGCCATTTCCCAGGCTTCACAAGAGGACAAACATCTCTCTGCCACTGGAAAACCGAAGGTGCTGCCACTTCACCTATTAATGCCTTTAATTCCCTTCATTCAATAACCAATTAGGGCACCTTGGCCACTCACGCTAAGGCTTCTTTTGCAGCACAGGACCGTACGTGTGGCTGTAATGTCTCTTCCTGTCAAACCATCAGCCCGAGAGCGCTTTGGGAAAAACCGACAAGACCGCAAAGTAAAGGACGAGGGAAGGTGTAGGCAGACAGGGACAAATGCAAGGAGAGCTCCAGAAATCCGCTTTTTTTTTTTCTTCCATGGGATAATAAATAGGTGTATTTCGCAGATTAATAAAGCACATTTGCGAAGCTATGATATACATCAGAAAGTCACTAATTCCTGCTAATGACCCATTGCAAATTGCCGAATTTTGTGAATTAGGCAGCATGTAAAGGAACACAATCGAAGGCGGCAAGAACCATGCATCAAAGTGTCCTCGGCTTATTTTGGGAGTCTCAGTTCGCTCTTCATTACTTGTGGCGATACGTACACAGGGAAGGTACCAACCTGATGTGAAACCCAAAGAAAATAAACAGAAAAATCTTCAGGATGAGAAACTTTGCCATGGCGGCAGCTCCTACATCCTTGGGGAAGGGTGATTCTCCTGGAGATTAGTAAGACTCTACCTCTTCAATCAAATTCATTACACACCTCACTTTCACAGAATCACAAAATGCTCATTTTCGCAGAATCACAGGGAGGTTGGAGTCCTCCCGCCCTTTCTCCCATTGGAGAAGCACCAGGAGAACTCCCAAGCCAAATCTTTGGACTTGCTTGAGCCGGGAATGCTTCATTCAATCAAAACCACCAATGGGCTCTGCAAACTTACTAAAATCGTTCTCAAACCACCTCGGCTCCTTATTGATAAGCCGGCGTACCCACGCAAAGAGACAAGACGGCACATGTGACAAAGCACTGCACAAGAACATTGGCCTTCTAGCTGTGAGAACTGTGGCCAAGTGGGGCTGGGAACAGCTTGGAGGGAAAAGCTGATGCCACAGAACCTTTCCGTGTCCAAAACATGCTCAGGGGAAAAAGGGACAAGGTTATCTTTCCTTTTTCTCCCTCCACAAATGAAGGACTGGATTGTGGAAGTTGGGCACTTAAGGTTTGAATGCAAAATATCAAGGTTCTCCTGAAATTTTTCATCCACAAAAACGTGCTTGCATCCCTTTATACCCGCTCTCTACACACCCCCCCACCTCACACAACATCTGAGCTGATGCTTAAGCACCTACGTCAGTAATTTTTGTGCATGTGAAGGACACTCAGCTGCAGCAAAAGCAAAACAAGCTCTTGGTTTCATCTCGAAACTCAATTTCTTTTCTCCCACCAAACCCCAGGAGCGACATAGGCATTTCTTTTAAATAACATAAATTCAAGAAAAGAAATAAATAGCACAAGCAACTGGAGTCAGAGCACATTTCCCAGACAGGCTCTGATCCTTGTTAGCAGGAAAACACATTCTTGATGTAATTGTGTGGCAGAAGAAGCCACGTTTGGGTGGGATCTTCTCTTCTTCCCCAAAACGAAGGACCACCACTTCCCCACCTGAGAGGATGCGGCATGGGAACGTGAGGCAGGCAGGCTGCTGCCGGCGTGGCCAAAACTCCACGTTGTTCAGCACTCATCAGAAGAAGCATCCTGGAAGAAGCGCAGACACCTCAGGTGCTTCTCAAAAGAAATCTCTCAACAAACCACCATCAGCTATGGAGAAACATGAGGCAGGTTTGGGAAGACAATCCCAACTCTTGCAATCAAGTCTTCTGCGGCAAGCCCACTGAAGATAATCGTGGCCCTCACCTCGGTCTCAGTGGGACACCACCCCATCTCCTGCAGGCAACCCACTCAGCACGTTGACAAGTGACCGAGCGTGGCTGAAGCAGTGCCAGCCCCCCAGCAAGGCAACCTGCAGCCTCACCTCCTTTCGGCAGTGAGCCGGCCCGTTCTGTGCTCCCTGGCTCATGGCAACGCTTGCAGGGCACAGCCACGCATGCACGCCGTCCCCTATCCCCGAAACAACATACCTGGGCACCAGAAATACCATCTTATTTACATAATACTCCGGATGAAGGGGACAAAGAGGCTTATTGCATTACAGCCAGGCCTAGGATTGCATCAGCACCCAGGGGCCCTAATCCTGATGGCAGGCATGGGACAGTGGCGAGATCCATCCCGGCGCATCCAAGCCCTTTCTTTCACCAGTAGAAAATTCTCTTTTTAGGCAGGGTACACCCAGGGAATACCGAATAAATCGCAGCCACGGGGCACAGCCCACGATTTGGGTCGCCACCTGCCCCAGGAGCATGATCGGGCCTGCAGGTCTCAACTCATGGCCACTGACTTTTGTTTCGGTAGGGAAGCAGTAGGAAGATGAGGCAGCTCTTGGTTTTCTCTAACGTACGCAATTGAAATGAAAAAGATACCGTAAATATAAGCAGAAGGCAAATTTCAATTTGACACGACTCGGTTGTCGAAGAGAATAATCCAGACAGAGTGAACTCCGGTCCTTCCTCCTCGCTCATACATAATAAAGATACAGAAGCCATTAGGTAGCTCTGACATAGAACCCCTCAATCCCTCTTGATACTTCACAAGCCCTTTCTTCCCAAAAACAAAACCACATTTTCCAGATAGCCTGATGATTTAAAGGGAAAAAGCTTTACAGAAGCAGAGGCCGTAGCCACTGATGGGCGCAGTGAGCGCGAGGGGACTTTGCAACCTCGCAACCGCAGGGAGGGAGAGATTATTGGCCGTTGCCACGTCTCCCCCCCCCCCCCCCCCCCCCCCAAAAAAATAACAACACCGTTTTCGGCACTGGCAGAGGCCGCCACGCAAGGATAACACATGTATTGAGACACCTACGTGTGTGTATGCACAGGCACCAGTCCCTCCGGCTAATGAGCAGCCTAATGGCGACTCACAAAACACACAGACCCTCCGCTGGAAACCAAGTCGCAGCTTGGAAAAAAAAAAAGAAAAAATAAATAAAAAAAATCCCCATGTCCTGGCCATACTTAATTACAGATCATTACAACTCGCTTTATAATTAATTTCCTCCTGCGGCTCTAACTGGCCGGCAGCCCCCTGTCCCGAACGTGAGGCCAGTTTAGGTGAAACACTAAATCCTTGTCCTTTCGCACCAGCAAGACAGCCGCTCTCCCGGTGCTGCGCACATCTCCCATCCTCAGAGAGCTCTACCCCGCCGGGAGAGGCGAAAACCTCCCTGGACGAACGAGGGCATCAAAGGGCAAGGATTTTCGTTTCGAGACCATTAAATGGCTTCCAAATAATAAATTATAAATTATTTCTGGTCAAGAGTTAATCAATAAAATAAGCTGACTGGATTTTTCGAGCAGCGTGCGTTGTGTGGTCATGTAGTGCCAACAAAGAGCTAGAAATGTGCAGCATAATCCGATGCCGGAGCCATCGCACAAAGCGTGGAAATAGGTTTTCCTGAGGATGTCCAGGCAAGGAAGGCTGCGCATGCTGAAGCCCGAAAGCTGGCCCTGATGTCGGCATCCTTAATTCTTCTGCAGCTCGGGGGGGAGGGAGGAAAAAAAGGGGGCCCGTGAGCTCTTCAGTGAGCATCACAGAAAACATGTGTGTCTACCACCTCCTCCAAGGGAAAGGGCCTTCCCAGAAATGGGGAAAAAATGAAAGAAAAGGGAAAAAGAAGAAAAAAAAGAGGGCTGCTGGGAGATGGAGGGGAGCCAAGTCTCGCAGAACCAGACCTGAACTGGTGACCTTCCCCATGTACGCAATGGGCGGGAGAGCTTCATAGCGGGAGCAGCCGTCCTCACCCCGCAGACACCCGCAGCCTTTACAGGACACCACATTTTCAGATGGGCCCTAGCCCTGTCAGCTCCCCGAGGATGGCACAGAGGGTTCCAAAGAGCAGCGCAAAGGGCTCGAAGGATGGCACCGTCACCCCCACAGACCTCCAGAGTTCAGGCGAGGGGGGTGTTGCCCCCTACAGACCCCAAAAGCACACAGAGAACTCACGTCCACGAAACACCTTCATGAAAATTGAATCTTCTGTGATTTGCACCGAGAACCCCCTCCACACAAGGGGCTGTGTCCCCCCAGTACCAGCAGCCCAAAAAGTGCCAGCGTTCAGGGTCCCA
>NW_009718710.1:4524-5254 GCF_000703405.1 Apaloderma vittatum | reverse complement strand
TGGTGTGCTGGCTCCCTCCTGCTCCAGCACCTCGCCGAGCCGTGCCCCCGCGGCACACGGGCTCTGCCGGGGCAGAGCTGTCGGAGCTGCTGTGTGCAGAGCTCTGGGCGCCCGCGGGATGATGATCCCACGAACAACGTCCAGCGACAGAAGCACATCAAAGCGCATCCTGATGGCAGCGAGTAAACAGGAAAGGAAAGAAAGACAAACACGGCTCCTTGCAACTGCCGGGGGAGAAAAACAACTCGCTCTCCAGGCGGCAGAAGGTTTGCTGCCCTCTCAGCTGCAACCCCGCGGAGAAATGTGGCAAATGAGCCAAATGGGCCAACGGACCACATGCACCAGGTGCTGGCAGGGTGCGTGGCTGAGCCCCACCGGTGAGGGCTGCAGGGTCAGGGGTGCCCATACACCTCCTGCTGCCTGCAGATACCGCAGCCTCGTGCCCGGTGCTCCGCAGAGAGAAGTAGTTTTAGGAAAACTGGTGGAGAGGGGGCTGAGTGAGACGGCAGCTCCACTCGGTTTCACAGCAGCAGCTCAGGGCATTGCAAGCTGCTTCCTCACCCGCTGCCTCCCCCGGTTCCTTGTGGCGAGGCCGGTTCCCAGGGCTGCCCGACGGGGCTGCGCCAGGGTCCAGTAATAGGATTAGGGGCCTCTTTGCCTGGTCATCTCGTCCTAATCCTGCTGGGAGGGGAAAAGTCAGGCCGGGACAAAAGGCATTAGCCGTCCGCGC
>NW_009718710.1:4112-4440 GCF_000703405.1 Apaloderma vittatum | reverse complement strand
TCGCCACATCATGGGGGATGCCCACGGGGCACGTGCTGCTATGTTGGGACCCCGAGTGTGTGGGGCATCGGGCACAGGAGCACGGCATTGGCACAGATCCCCTGGGCGTCAGCAGGGACGAGCTGATTCACAGCCTCGGAGCAGCTGCTGTCCAGTTAAGTTCCTGATTTTCAGTGAAATCTCCAACTCCCGTGCCTGGAAAAAACAAATGGGAGTGGAGCAGGTGCCTGGCCCTGTGCAGGGCAGCTCAGCCCCAGCTCTCTGCTGAAAACACAAACCCTAGAGCTCGACCAGTCCATACTCACAAACCAAGTAAACTCAGAAAACT
>NW_009718710.1:982-4081 GCF_000703405.1 Apaloderma vittatum | reverse complement strand
CCTCAAACTCCAGGTTTTGGGAGGGTGTCAAACTTTCCTGTTTTAGAGTATGAGCCAAACTCAAAGGGTGGGAAAATCAAAATGAAACCTTCCCTGGAGAGGCATTAGCCTCCACGTTGCTGCCCTCCACCCGGCATCGCTGCTGCCTGCCCCGCCAGCCCGCAGGGGCTCCTGTTTGGGGGTTATTAAGGTGTCTCTGCACGGGAGTGAAGCGTGGTGCCCAGGGAAGGGGAGCACATCCCCACCCTGCAGTGTTCCCCGGGTCACCCCAGGGAGAGGCCAGGGTGTCCCCTGCAAAGAGCCTTTAGGGCACACGAAGGTCTTCCTGCACCCCAAACCTCCGCTGTCCTGGGGTGAGACCCAGCGCAGCACTGGGGGGTGCGCGGGAGGGATCGGCACCCGGGCGAAAACGGGTTGTCTTTAGCCCTCGTGGCTTCGGGTTGCTGAGCGGGATGTTTTCAAACCTGCACTTAAGGGAGGAGGTTTGCAACGGAAATATGTAACCGACTGTAAATAATAGCTTTTATCTGCGGCGGTACCCGTGAAATGAATAAGCTCCCCAGCAGTGGCAGAGCCGGCAGATCTGCGCAGGTGACAGCGGAGGGTGTTGGGTTACAGGCTCCCCATCACTGCCAGAGCCCCCCGATGACTTGTGACAGGTTCATAAGCTGAGAAATGTGATGCTTTGCAAGGTTCAGTAAATATTAGGACTACTCCTCCCTCTTTCTGGGGCAGGTTTAATTGCTAGGGTAATTCATGAGAGTGCAAGAAAAGAAAAAAAAAACACATCTGGGAAAATAGGACCTGTTAAATAGAATCTATTAATAATGAAATAATTGTTCCTCTGCATGTGATTCAGACAGCTGCCTAATTGTTAATTACCTCGATATGAGAATAACAGGTAATTATGAGGCTACATCACGAGGAGCTGCTTTTTTTTTTCTCCCTGCTTCTTTTCTTTTGGTGAATGCTGGAGACGGAGCGTGCCCCAGCAGGTCATGCCGCGACTCGGAGGAGAAAGGCTCCCCAGGCAGCGTTCCTCCTGCGGGGGTGAGGTGGGAGCTCCAGGTCCCAGCCGTGTCCTGAAGATATTGCTGCTCTTGAGCGTAGTTTCCAAACCACAGAGCTGTCCTCAGTCGAGGACCAGCAGCCTTCCTCACCCGTGAGACCCTGTCCATGCGGAGCTCAGACCCAGCTCTGCACAGAGCAAACAAGAAGAAAGAGTTGTTGGTGACCTTGGCTGTCAAATTCCCCAAGATTACTTTATTCAAGAGGCATTCCTCAAATATTTTATTCGCATTTGTCCGTTGCAAAATGTGCTTTTTTCTACAAGTGCGCACACACAACTTCACACATGCTCAAACCCACGGGCACGTGTGTGCAACACATACACATGCTCATGTAGGCACCAAGCAAGTATCCCGCAGAGGCAGGACTCTGCCTTAAGTTTCTTTGGACCAAGAAATGTTGCTGCGTTCCATTTCCTAGAGGTGAGGGGATGCAGAGACAGACAGGCACTGCCGAAAGTGCTGATAACATCTGTGCTATTAGTGACGCTGCTGCTGTTGATTTCCCGTCACTGATTTCGCCTTTGGCTTCTTCCAAAGAAGAGATGCCAGCCAAGAGATAGTCGAGCAATGGGGAAATCGGGACAGATGAGCCCGGATGGAGAGAGCTGTCTGAGATGTGACCGGAGGAGGAGGCAGCCCCAAGCCTGGTCCTGCTCTCTCTCTCCCCTCCCAGGGCCAAGTGCCTTTAACCCCCTCCGTGTGGTTTGCATTTCAGCTCAGCCCTGCGCTTCACACGGGAGTGCCCTGTCTGCCTGCTCGAGACCTGAAAGTGGGGTAAGAAAACATATCAGGGGCTGATGTTGCTCAGAAACTTCAGCGCAGCTTGGCGGCAGCCCCTGCTGCCTCCCGTCTTGGCTTCACAGTCCTGATCCAGCATCAGCAACGCCGACGCTGTCTCCTGTGTGCGAGGGGAGAAGGTCCACCGGTCAGCAGAGATCTCTGCGGGATGTGGAGCTGACATCAGTCATGCAGAAGGTGACACATCTTTTCCTTTCCCATCTGGCCAGCACTGGGGAGCACAATCCGCTGCGGGGTCCGGCGGCTCTGGGATTACCCAAGGCTCCCACCCCGGCCATCCCTGGTGCTGGGCACGTCCCGCTGCCAGCAACGTGCTGGGGAGGGACGGGTGCTCTCCTCATCCTGGCTTCCTGCAAGTAAAAATAGCTACGGGCCCCAGGTTCCTGCTTATCTCATATATTTATAGCATGAATGGCTCCATAACACTCTGCCCTTATGGCTCTCACCTGCGGTTTAGGGAGGAAATCTCCCTTTCGTGCGTTTGTCCGCGTCTTTCACACCAAAGAGGCCCCAACGCTTCCCACAGGCGCTGAGTAAACCAGGTCCCGGCAGCGGGACCTACGTGAACACATCCCTCTGTGTTGATCCCAGGTCCCAGGGACACTGTCGGTCCCCGGTGGGACGCCCCATAGGCACAGCGGGTGTGGGATGCACGGGGGGTGCCCCACGCTGCCCTCCAACACCTGCATTTGAACAGCAAGGGCAAAGTCTGCAGGATGGCAAGATGCTCCCCGAGAAACAAAAAAGAAGCAATCCCACAAGCCAGCTCCCAGCTCAGTGCTGCCCAAGCGACCCGGGGCCACGGCCACCCACCCCACGGCTGGGCGATGCCTGCCACTTCGCTCAGCTGTCCGGTGGCCCAGCGGCACTGACGAGGGCAGAGCTGGCACAAATCACCTCCTGCAGCAGTGACAGGAGCTTATTTTTCTAAGCAAATCGCCAAAGAGGCTAAATATACATTTTCCATTCAGTTCCCCAAAGCAGCGATAGCCCAGAGCCTAAAAATAAATCCCTTTTGATTGTGCCTGGGCCAGAATTAGACTGCCTCTGGACCAAGCCTTGCTCAGCTTCACCCCAGCCTGAGCCCTCTCCCTCCTCCTGGGCTCCCAGTGGCGTGGGATGGGGTGATCCCATGTCCAACACACCCTCCCCAGCTCCAGCCCCAGCGATACTGTGATGGCGAGCAGAAGAGTGCCTGCGGACGGCGCCTGCCGTGATATTTAACTGCTGG
>NW_009718710.1:0-956 GCF_000703405.1 Apaloderma vittatum | reverse complement strand
CCTGCTGGAAGAGCTTGTGTTTTGCAAGCCTTTCCCCAGCCTGGGTGCCGTCCCAAAACCCATCGTGTCCCCTGGTGCTGCCTTCCCTGAGCCTTTGGCCCCAGCTGCACGGCAGCTCACAGCCCCACTTTCGACCCTCTCCAGCCCCACGGGTTTTGCCTGTCCCCAAGCACGCAAGTGGTGTCCGACTGCTGCTCCTCCATCCGATGGGTGCCCACCTTGGGGGGCTCTGGGGACACAAGGGGCCAGGCTGAACCATGGGTGCCCTGGGGCGGTGAGCCCTTGACCACCCCAGCCAGACCCAGACCCTTCCTTGAGCCAGTTGTAACCACTGTTACACCTCGGTGAAATAACATGTTTGAAAGAAAAGAGGGAGAAAAAAAAAATACCCTAAACCTTGTAAAACTGAAATTGTAGTTCTCCCGGGATGCAGCGTCTGAAATATTCCCACAACCTTTGCATAATGCATTGCTCATGTCAGACCTCGGGAGACAGAAATTAATAGCTAACAGCAAGCAGGCATGGCACACACGTGGGCTTTCCTCCCCTCTGGCTCCCAGGGGCTCCGCGCTCTGGGGATACTTTTCTTTTACATTCAGCTCAAATAATTCTCCTTTAAAGACACGAGAAGAAAAAGACCATAGAGGAGTCAAAGAGTATTTTGTGCCAAACAGGAAATATTCAATAAATGTTTATCCTCTAACACAATGGTGGGGTTTCAAAAGTTTTCTGTGGATGAGATTTAAGGTTCAGGGGGTGGGGGGGGGCTTTTCCTGCCCCTCCAGCCAGTGGATGAGCCAGAACTGAGTTTGGGCTCAGCCTGCGGCACCGAACTCCCTGTTGCTGATGGTGGAGACGTGATCCGGACTGCACCGTCCCCTTGATCACAGAGGATGGAGCAGGAATTCAAGACTTCACTGTCAGCCAAGGCGGGATGCCCTGTGCCTCAGTTTCCC